>NW_016160155.1:52701-69411 GCF_001687245.7 Rhagoletis zephyria | reverse complement strand
CAAAAAAACACATCGCAAACCAACTCTTTTTCAGTAATCAGCGTCCCCCACCCCCCTTACCGCTATTGTACGCTAATGACCGCGCAGGGCCATACTTTTCTGCTCATTTATTTTTGGTTGGCAATTTGCAGTTAATTGTGCTTAATTTATTATAATTTTCGCATTCATTGTGCGCGATTGCGAGTGATTTATTCGCTTGTTTAAATAAATTTACAGTTGAAGTGTTTATTTTTGATTTTATTGGGTCAAATGTAAATTTTAAGTGATGGATTACGATAAGATTACAGGGGTAAGGGTATCTTACATTATCTTACAGGTTCGAAAGGTAGCTTCTAAGGCCTAGAATCTAAGCTATCGGGGAAAAGTGCTGCCAGCTGATTCATCACATTTTCATATATTTGCGACAGTGCAAATCTTGTGACAATATAAAATCTCACCGTGTCAATTTCAATGCGGCACTGTCCTGTAAAATCAATAATCAATACTAGCAGAAGCGGCTTTGCGAGCCCAAGTCGCTTCCTTCATCTTCGTTCTACACCGAATCAAAAAGACCGGTATTCTCCCTGCGCTAGTAACGTTGACTTGAGGTCAATCGGTATAAAAGTATAGCACTGATAGTCCAAGGTACTCCCACCCTATACTTTTTCGGTGAGATCAACCCTCGAAAATGTTCGGCGTGACCAAAATTGAGCTCAGGGCTCCGGTGCCTAACTTTTAGCGCAGCTTGGGCCGACCATTGGTCCATAAATTTTCGAAAAGGAGATTGGTGAGACCGTCACTGTTAACGACGAGCACTGCAGAACCAAGGCGCCTCCAAGTTAAACGATGTGGACGTGGGAAACAAGCAGCACAGCGCTACATTTTACACGGCAGGCATCAAGATGGATATTCTTGCATAACCGAAAAATTTACTCAATTTGAGAAGATTTTCCTTAATTCAAAAATAGGGCGTCATTAATTTGAGGAAGTAAATTTACTTAATATAAATAATAATTTCCCCAATAAAAGTAAAAATTTCCTTATATAATTTTGAATTTTGTCAGTGCTGACAAAATTAATTGCTTTCCTGGCCAATGTCGGCTGTGGCGTCGCGTGAAGACTATAGCTTCTAGTTCTAGTTCTGAGGTTAGAGTAAGGTAAGTCAATTATTTCAGTTTAAATATTAATTTCAAATAGTAAAATTAATTTCATATAGGGAAACCTCAAATAAATACCATAAAAAATAAATTAGATAATTTTTTTTAAATGCAATTTAAAAATTTACAATTAACAAAATAAAAAAAAAATAAAAATTAAAAAAAAATTGCCTTCCTCTGTCGGCCATTGCCACTGTTTGAGCGCCACGAGCAAAATGACATACTTTAGGAATTGTGTTTTCCTTAACCTGAGTCAAATCGTTTACTCATATTAAGGCAGCCACGTCATTGGAGCCATTTCAAGGTAATATTTCCTTAGAATAATATACTTCTTTCCTAGCATCAAGGAATATTTTTTTCTGAGTGTACCTAGTCTAAACACCCCTCCAACTCTCTCGTCGAGCTTCGATCCGTTCGAGAAGAGGTTTATTGGAATTCTACTCCCGAGACTGGCATTCTCCCATTTGGCCCTTAGAGGGATGTTGTGGAGAAGGATCCGTTTAAGATAAGACGCGAAATACTCTGATCCATTTCTTCCGGTAAGAAGTCAAAGCTTTTGAAAAATTTTCTCTGATGGTCATTTTAAATAGCTCAGAAACAATGTGGGTGTTCACACCTGTCCTGTTATTATACTCTGGTGTATTTTGTGTTTGTAAATTGATTTAAAAGTATAACCATATAACCACATAACCAGTTAACCTAATAACCAAGCAGTTGTGAATACACCAATTTATGCATAGAATCTGCTTTCTTAATGTGGGGTAAAAGCCGTTTAAGCAATTGAAGGGTAAGGGTGGTATGGTTTCTACTATCGGTTTTGACGCATGTAAGTTTCTTGGTTATAAACCAATTTAAAACCAATAATAAAATGCTTTACTTTAGACACAACCATACATTTTAATGCAACGTTTAAATATAAAGTGAGCTTTAAAGTTACAGGTTACTTGATAAAACGGCCCTAAATGATGTCTACGTCTACTTATATAGATCGAATTCTATTTGGTATCGCTAGAAATAAACCTGTCAATGTGTGACTTACCTAGCGATCATGTAGCAATATAAATTAATTGGTGCTTTCATAAATATTTTCTTTAATTTAAGCTCCCATGTCAGCTTTTTATTTAGAAACCTGCCTTGTATCTACAAGTAAAAGAAAGCGCAAGGCCTAGGCTCTTTTTGAGGGAAGAGCTGCAATCACAGGGAATAGAACCATCGCCGTCTTACTAGTAGTAAGGTTGAGTCCCTGTACCGCAGACTATTTAAACACCAAGTTCACGCATGCCTTAGACCACCTCAAAAAGAGAATCCAGAAACCCACATACCTTTCAACAAACCAATCATCCAAAGTTTTCTTTAAGGCCTAATTCAATGGATAAGATAACACTACCTTGTCTTTGGTTTATTCATTCTTCGCTGGATGAAAACACTTCCCCGCTCTTTCACGACCGGAATAGGTTTCATTTTAGTAATCTGATGACACCACTTTAATTATGAGTGAAATAAGTGAAAGCCTATGCTTACATTAGTAAACAAATAGAATATCTATTTATTAAAATGTACTCAGTCAAACAAGCCATCCTAAATCTAGTATCGGTATTCTTTTTAGACAAAAATACAATTTTAACGACCTCGGCAAAGCTAACCGTGAATAAATTTGAAAAAAAAATGTATGGCCAACCTATGAATGACATATTGAAAAAAAGTTTGTACTCACCCATAAGCGGACATCGGGTCGTATGAGTAATATCCAGTAGTTGGCTGTAGGCCAGCTGATGTCCAAGCGGTCATTTCTGTGCCACCAGCTGAATCTTTCAATGCATATGGATTACTCTGTAGATAGAAAAAATAATGAAATATTTTTTTATCAAACATCAAGTAAGTTTTTTTTTAATAAAATGCGTACATATGTATAAGTATTTCAGATATAATACATATATGAAGCTTTTCCACGTAATATAAAGCGAAATCTTGTAAATTAGCCTAAACGAAAACATTTTGTCAAAAAGTAGTATAATGGAACTTCTTCTTAGGCCCCTTAGAATTGTTTTACTGCTCAAGATTGCTTCGCGGCCACATAGGTTTTTTCTTTACAACTATTTGTATGCTTGCTTCGTAAATGTACCTACAAATCACCTCAATATTCAAACATACTTAAATACATATTTAGATATGTATGTATGCACATATGTATGTACTAAGTAAGCATGTTTAAATAAAACACGTATGTACCTACTTGTATGCCCGTGATTACATTTCGATTCGCAAATGGCAACAAATGTTATTAAAACATCGATCGTTTGCTTAATAAGTACGTTTGGTGTTAGGGAATTAATCAATTACAACGATGTAAAATGTAAAAGTCGCGCGCTTAAACGAGTAATAGAGATGTGACTTGTAATGGAGATAGCAAACAAATCAATACACACACACACACACACACACACACACAGACGAACACATACCGGAGGCACCACATAAAAACAACGAACAACGCTATTAGCGCCATTTATAGGCAATGGCCCATTAACAGAACAGCGCGTTGCGAATGTGTATTTTATGCGAATAAAGCAACAAATACGCAGCCAGCCGGCCATACGCACTTAAACGCAAATACATAAAAAAAACAAATGTAGAAAACCAGTTAACCGCCTCTCCCCACCTCTCCACCTTATTGTCGATTAATAAAAAATAAAAAATAAATAAAAACAATCACTTGCGTAATCGCTGAACGTTTGCAAAAATATTTTCCCACAGTTTTTATGAAATGACAAAATAACAGGTTGAATAAAATTTCGATTCAAAAAAAAAAACAAATGCATTAAAATACAATAAATTACGTATGCCATTTTGTTGATGACAAGAGCACAAGCAACAACAACAACAACTAAGAAATATTTATAAATAAATTAGAAATTAAAATTTATAATTCAACAAATTGTTAGAGAGCAGCGCGCCAATACAGCGAATGCTCGTACGAAAAAAACAACAAAACGAAAACCTGCTGCCAACGCAGATCCGCCATTGTTTATGGTATGGCATTTGCGCGCTGCTGCTAATTATTACAAGCCTAAAATAAAACCGATTTGTATAAACGTAGCCGAAAAAAGTCACATTTTTTGTATTGAAAATTTAGGAAAATTTTGACATGGCCAGCATTTTGCATATTTTTCACATTTTTTTTTAGCCATTTTTGTCCAAACAAAACGGCGGTCATCACGGCTCTCACGCTCTACGCAACAAAGCGTCCATTACACGGCTACTTATGTAAATGTGTGTGTGTGTGTGGGTGTGTGCTTGGTGAATTTATTTCATTGAAAATGCCATAAATTTATAGCCGCATGTAAAATTATTGGTCGCAGCGCACACAGTCTGCTGAGAGGACAGCCATGACGGTGGCGCTGTTGTGGGCAGCAACATCTGCCCTGGCGACTGTTAACTGTTTTTGTTTTTGTTTTTTTTTTACTTCAAATTCACTTTGAATTGTTTCATTTGTTTCGGCTTCGGTTTCGGCTGGTTGGTCATTTGATTTGTCTTTTCTTTTGATTTATAAAATATAATTAACATTTTTAATTGCTTTAACATGATGTTAAGCAGCTATTATATTAATTTCTAAATTTCAGTTTCATACCTCCGTTGACACGGCGTTAAATGTACAGATGTATTTATCAACTGACATTTATTTGAAAGCATGTTCAACACGAAGGCACAATTTGTTTGCGAAACGTTGAAGAAGCAAAAAAGTTTAATTTGTGAAGAAGTACAAAGCTGATCTGAGTGGATACTTCGCATAAGCAGCTGAATTAGTTATGAACGTTGGAATATATGGAAAAATTGGTAATAAATTTTTAGTAACTAAAAAACCTGACAGACATTTTTGCTAATGTTAAAAGTTGACTCTGTTGCAGCTGTACGCTATACATAGACCCTTTGGTAGTACATCGCGATACAAGATGAATATTGAAGATTCAACATCGTGACGAATCTAAGGAGCGCCTGCAGTCCCCTTTGAAGACATTCTCCAGTTTTTCAAACGGCCCAATTTTCAGATATTTAATCGAGTTCCGTGAAAGTACCGCACTATATTCCATGGAGAGCGCAGGAAAAATAATCTCGTGATCTTTGAGATGGCCTTTACAAATAAAAAGATTTGAATGTTATGACCTGTAATCAAAAGCTTGATACAAAAATTTTTGCTGTTTTGTGCATCAAGGAATCCATTTCTATGGTCGCAAGAACCGGAAACGCAGTTTTTTTTATGGTTTTGGCATGCTATTTTTAGGTAAAAAAAATAATCATCAACAATTACAATTTTTTTTTTGCCGTTTTACGACCTAAAAAAGCTTGCAATGAACTTGAAAAAAAAATTAAAATGCGTCTATCGATTCTTGCGAACATGGAAATGGACTCCTTGACAAAAGAATAGCAAGAAAATGTATTCAAACCCTTTGAAAAGTCGATTTCATCATGGTTTCCGATATCGACATCGTTATCATTATATTTATCGTCGTTATCACCATGCACATGACGTTTTTTGTGGATATCAACAATTTTGATCATTAGTAACTTGGATATCGATAATTATTTTAATTGTTATCGATAACGATCATTACCGTTATTTTAAAAAATTCTGTAATTTTTACCGATACCAAACTTGTCATCGTCTAATTTACGCACTTGCATTATTTTTCCTATTTGAACAGGTGCTTAGCTATTTTAACCCTTTAAAGCTTAATGAAAAATTTCGTGAGCATTTAAGACTTGTTATTACTTTTTGAAGAGGATAAATGTATTTAAACCAAAAAATTTAAATTACACCAATTTAAACCTCAACTGGTATTGTAAATTTGGCATACATAACTAAATGGTTGTGCGCGCCCCGCCGATGCCAGTTAAGGGTTAAAGATTTTTAACTTCGCCTTAATATAATTTGCAACTCACACTGTATCTTTTTACTTGCAGGATTGTAGGGTTTGAGGCCGTGCTCCTCAGTACGAATATTGTTATGCCTCACATACCTGATTTAATTTCCTGTCACACATAAAAACTTACAGTCGCCCCATCGAACAAACTTACCCTACATACTCTACCCACTTACCTATACATATGTACTTATATGTGTGTAATGTATACCTTTATGCACTATTTAAATTTATTTAAACCCACACATTGTCGCACAATGGCATCAAACCAATTTTGTTTGTTTTCTTCCATTCAATTAAAAAAGTTTTTCATTAAGAATTATTACCAACAATTGACAGTTTTTCTCCTTTCTTTTAATTTACATATTCTACAGGTGCCTCGACAGTTCCTTTTATTTCTTCAATGCCATTCAAAAAGTTTTAACTGCTCATTTACACACTTCTCAGTGTCTGATGCTTTTCCTCTAATTAACATTAAATTTCATGCGCTCGTAAATCTTTAAGCATCTTTCGTTCTACCTTTTTCTACTTTGGACTTTTTGAATGCTCCAGCGAAATATGGTCAAAGTTGGTGCGTTAATCTAATAAAGGGAATTTTTGTGAAACCTCAATGGCCACACGCTTCACATGCGAGTGGGGAAATGTTCATATATACATACATACATATGTATATTTGGATATGTTCCACATACACATGTACATGTATGTATGTATGTATGTGTGAACCCACAACAAATGCAATCATTACAAAAACTGCATTAAGTTGAATCATTCATTTGTTTCGTCGATTTGCTTCGCTGCTTATTGCTGATGGAAAGTTTTTTCGTAGATTACTTTCGAAAATTGCAGTTTGGCAGTTTGAAAACTGTTATTGAAAAAGTTTTGCATTGCATGCAATACCATTCCACTGCTGAAAGCGGTCTCATTAGTGTAGTTGCAATTTAGTCATAAAGCCTACGATGCAAATTTATATGAGTATGTGTGCTCGTACAGCACATATATACATATGTATAACAACAGATCCAATTAGTTGAAGTGCTGTGCAATTTTTGGTGTCTAGGCATAATACTAGTGATGCCATTTTCTGTAGGGTTATAGTTTCTGGCGTAAGCAAACAACATCGGCAAATTGGGGAAGAATCGCGTAGTTTAATCTGCCTTTTTTTGAAATTTAGAAAAAACATCAAATATTCGTCAAAATTTTAAACTTTTTAATCAAGCTTTTTTTGTGCGAGCTACTTCAAACTGGCACTTTATTATACTAAAATAAAATGGCCTGAAAAATGCCAAACTTTTTCAACAATTTTTTGGATTACAAGTTGGAAATTTTTATGAATTTTTCCAAGTTTTTTCAAAGGTGAAATTTTTATTTACATAGTTTTTATTATAGCGTGAACTATATTTAATAGAACTGTTTTTTTTTTTGTATATATGTACGAAATTTTATTTCATTAAAAATAGTGAACGCCAGTGTACAATGTACATAGAACTCGTAGTAGGATATTTTTTTTTATTTGAGAACTAGCAACAACTCCATACATTTTTTTTACTTTTAACTGAGTAGTCCTTTCGTGACGAAGAAGAATTGTTTTTTTTTATATATGTACGAAATTTTATTTCATTAAAAATAGTGACCGCCAGTATACAATGTACATAGAACTCGTAGTAGGATATTTTTTTTTATTTGAGAACTAGCAACAACTTCATTAATTTTTTTTACTTTTAACTGAGTAGTCCTTTCGTGACGAAAATAGCACTTGGGTATTAGACTTTCCTTATAGCTGCTTCGATTACCTCCACTTGGGCAATAACAGTGACACGCCCTTTGGGCTATTTGAGAAAAAAATATGCTGCGGAGGCTCTATCAGAGACGGTGGATAGATTAGCTTAATGGGTTTTATTTACAAAAATACAATAGGCATAGGCAGGTTTCAACGAGTGAAGATCCAGCAGCCTCGACTCGTTCTAGTCATACAAATGTATATACGCAAACTGCCTGTTGTTTTTTATAAAAAATATTAGGGATATCTCAAAGCGCTCAAAATTTCCCAGATTTTTTACATGAGGAAAACCAATTTTTCGTGTAAATGGTAATTCCTGTTTCCCTTCAGAAGACTTCCGAGACTATTAACCAATTGTTTATTTAACCATTTCTTAATATTAACTTTTTTGTAGGTCTCCCAGAAACAAAAAAAAAACAAAAAGAAGTCTTACAAAATATTTCTTCCCATTTTTTGTACATTTTTAGCACGATTTTCTATAAAAAGCATAACTTTAGACTTCAATTAGTATTAAAAATGGTTAAATGAAAAATTTGTTATTATGCTTTGAAGCCTTCCGAAGATAAACAGGGTTTACCGATTGAAAAATTTTAAATTTCTATTCCGTTCTGCGAAAAAATGTTTTTTCCACACTTAAATTACTTACACAGGAACTTTGAGCGAGCTCTAAATATTCTTAGATTATTTTCCATATAGAACAATCCGAGGGGGAGAAGATTTAAATTCCGACTTGACTTTTTTGGACCACCCTAGTCTATAAAATTAAGGCAAATACTAAATATGTACGGTGTTAAGGTCCAAACGACCGACAATTCATCATAAGTTTAAGAAATGCCAGTGATCACTGCTTCATTACATTTATAGCACATAACTTCCTGACAAAAAAAATTCATAATGTTACCAATTCTTTTGCATTATCTCAATTCGTACTTGAACGCTTAGCCGCTTCATTGTTCAGTCGTATATTATGCACTTGTACATACATATATAATACTCTCATTTTTCTTTAGTATTTATGACTGCAACGATGTACACATGTCACAGTTGCACTTACATATGTTGCTGTTCATGTTTATGCAACATTGAATTTTCATTTTACGCCACACTAAATATGTATGTATCTACATAGTACATACATATGTAACAAGTTAGACGACCCAATGAAGACGATAAGGGGAAAAAATTCAAAATAACGTGCAAAACAGTGAATAACTGACGTTCTCACACAAAAACACACACACAAACAGCCGCATACGAGTATCTCTGGCAACACTTCATAAGCCCATCCGGCCCTACACCACCCAACACACTGCGCCATGATGCACTCACTTCATTTTATAATTTGGATTTTATGTGAATGCTCTAACATGATTGGCAAAATGTCGTTAAGAATGTGCGGATAGACTTGCATTTGTTTGAGTAGCAACTAGTACTACGACCATGATTCAATAATACAAGGTTAGATAATTATTGACAGCTGCGGTTTGACACTCCCTTACAAAAGGTTGCATTTACGAAGGGCAGAGAAAGGGCAAGAATGCAATCCCTTGTTGCGTAAATGGTAGTAGAAAAGTACGCAAAGTAGGCAATTAGTAGTGGAATTCCTTTTGTAAATTCTAATGTATTTGCAGGAAATCTGGCATTTTAAACGAAATACTCAGCGCTTTTAAGACGTCGGTCCGCCGTTACCGGTCCTCTGGGTCGGGCGGTCGGTCGGTTGGTCTATCGTCTCACGGGGGCCTTTATGTGGGAGGGGGGTTTGTTCGAACGTTTATTGACCGCACCGCTCGTCACAGGCGTGTGTGTTTGTAATTGTTGTTGCCTGCTTGTCTTGTTTTGCATTTGCTGCTTGTCTTTGCAATATAGCCTTTGTTGCACAACAAACACATTTTTGCTCAGCACCAATTCAAGTTTTCAACGCTGAAATTTGATATTTTATCGCTGCGATTGAGCAAAGCAAAATGATATCATTGCAAAGTGCAGAACGCTGGGCGGAGGAGGTGCATGAGCGGCGGTGCATAGTCAGCGGCAAGGAAGGGCTGCCGAGTTGATATGGCTCCGTGCTCACTAGCTTGAGTGAAAACGAAGAACAAATGATGGCCTCTGGCCTGTAATTGTGTGCAACGAGCGTATACATGTGACTGCACTGACGAGCTACAACAATAAGCAACTGAAAGCAACGACAACAGCTCGTGGTAGTATAGAAAGCAACGACAATCACCAAAAATAAAATTAAAAACAACAAATCGCAATGACACAACAGTCAACAAAATAATGTCAATGCAACAGCATAACAAATATTGGCAGCAACAAGAACAAGCGGGGATGTCGCAGCAGTTCGCTTTCGGCCGGGGCGGTAGTTGCTATCGTCTGTAGTAAATAGTTGCTACTCAAACAAATGCAAGTCTATCCGCACATTCTTAACGACATTTTGCCAATCATGTTAGAGCATCCACATAAAATCCAAATTAATAATGAAGTGAGTGCATCATGGGCGCAGTGGTGTGGTGTAGGGCCGGATGGGCTTTGAAGTGTTGCAGAGATACTCGTATGCGGCTGTTTGCTTGTGTTTGTGTGTGTGAACGTCAGTTAGTCATTGTTTTGCACATTATTTTGAATTTTTTCCCCTTATCGTCTTCATTGGGTCGTCTAACTAGTTACATATGTATGTACTTTGTAGATAATACATATATTTAGTGTGGCGTAAAATGAAAATTCAATGTTGCATAAACATGAACAGCAACATATGTAAGTGCAACTGTGACATGTGTACTTCGTTGCAGTCATAAATACTAATGTAAAATGTGAGTATTACGTATGTATGTATGTACAAGTGCATAATATATACTGAACAATGAAGGGCTAAGCGTTCAAGTACGAATTGAGATAATGCAAAAGAATTGGTAACATAATGAATTTTTTTTTTTTGTTGGAAGTATGTGTGTATAAATGTAATGAGCAGTGATCACTGGCATTTCTTATTATGATGAAGTCGTTGGATTAACCGAATTGTTACTTAATTTTATAGACTAGGGTGGTCCAAAAAAGTCAAGTCGGAATTTTAATGTCTCCTGATTGTTCTTTAAAATAATCTAAAAAGTAGTTCGTGAGCTGCTCAGTCTCGACTGTGTAGAATAATTCACAAAGGTTTATGAAACAGATACAAATTTGTAGAAAGTGAGTGTCATTTTTCATCGGTCAACCGTTTTTTTGTGCATATCTGTTTATGCTTCAAACGATAAAATACAATCCAATTTTTCATTTAATCGAATATTTGAAGTATTAAATTTTCGAAGTTTAATTATATTGCTTTTTAACGCGTGCGTAATACACTGTCATTTAAACAGTTGAAGACATGATGTTTTTCTTCCAACTTTTATTGCCTTCCTTTTTAGTATTAATTTTTTCTATGTGTCTATGGCTTTAGACGCGTACGGCTAAAATGTGTTGTACAGTTATATTAAGAAGGGTAAATAATTGGTAATTCTCGAATCTCGAAAAAAAGGTTGCCCCATTACATCGAGACGAAATGTTTTCCTCGTAAAACGGGACTTTGGCGCCTTGTCGCCCCCAATATATTTTGTATAAAGAATACTACAGGCGAGTTTGCTATGTACATTTGTATACTAACGAGTCAGGCTGATCTTCCTCGCTATGAAATTGAAATCCTTTGTATTTTTAAATAAATCATTCTTTAACTGATATCACGTTCAAATAGATCTTGAAGCTATGTTTCTAAATAAGTCAAAGGGCTTCACTCTATGACAATGTTAAGGAGAGAATAAATCAATAACAAGTGCATTGTCCACATCTTAAGTAATTTAGGATTGCTAGTTTCATAAAATATACTACATATATGAAATGTATGGCGTTACATTTAATAATAAGTATATAGAAAAAAAACAATTTTTTAAATATAGTTACACAAACTGAACAAAATTTCACCTTTGAAAAAATTTTGAAAAATTCATAAAACTCCAACTTGTAATCAAACATTTTTTGAAAAAGTTTGGCATTTTTCAGGACCATTTTATTTTAGTATAATAAAGTGCAAGTTTGAAGTAGATCGCTCAAAAAAAGCTTGATTAAAAATTTAAAATTTTGACGAATATTTGATGTTTTTTTTTAGATTTCTAAAAAGGCAGATTAAAATACGCTGATTCTTGCCCAATTTGCCGATGTTGTTTGCTTACGCCAGAAACTATAACCCTTATAGAAAATGACATCCCTAGTTATAACAAATTATGCCTACACCAAAAATTGTACAGCACTTCAACTAATTGGATCTGTTGTTATACATATGAGTGATACATATGTTGTACTGTACGAGCACACATACTCATATAAATTTGCATCGTAGGCTTTATGACTAAATTGCAACTACACTAATGAGACTACTTTCCGCAGTGGAATGGCATTGCATGCAATGCCAAAACTTTTTCAATAACAGTTTTCAAACTGCCAAACTGCAATTTTCGAAAGTAATTCGACGAAAAAACTTTCCATCAGCAATAAGCAGCGAAGCAAATCGACGAAACAAATGAATGGTTCAACTTAATGCAGTTTTTGTAATGATTGCATTTGTTGTGGGTTCACACATACATACATACATACATGTACATGTGTATGTGGAACATATCCAAATATACATATGTATGTATGTATATATGAACATTTCCCCACTCGCATGTGAAGCGTGTGGCCATTGAGGTTTCACAAAAATTCCCTTTATTAGATTAACGCACCAACTTTGACCATATTTCGCTGGAGCATTCAAAAAGTCCAAAGTAGAAAAAGGTAGAACGAAAGATGCTTAAAGATTTACGAGCGCATGAAATTTAATGTTAATTAGAGGAAAAGCATCAGACACTGAGAAGTGTGTAAATGAGCAGTTAAAACTTTTTGAATGGCATTGAAGAAATAAAAGGAACTGTCGAGGCACCTGTAGAATATGTAAATTAAAAGAAAGGAGAAAAACTGTCAATTGTTGGTAATAATTCTTAATGAAAAACTTTTTTAATTGAATGGAAGAAAACAAACAAAATTGGTTTGATGCCATTGTGCGACAATGTGTGGGTTTAAATAAATTTAAATAGTGCATTAAGGTATACATTACACACATATAAGTACATATGTATAGGTAAGTGGGTAGAGTATGTAGGGTAAGTTTGTTCGAGGGTCGACTGTAGAGTTTTTATGTGTGACAGGAAATTAAATCTGCTATGTGAGGCATAACAATAATCGTACCCGAGGAGCACGGCCTCAAACCATACTGGACCCAATCCTGCAAGTAAAAAGATACAAGTGTGAGTTGCAAATTGTATTAAGGCGAAGTTAAAAATCTTTAAGCCATAACTGGCATCGGTCGGGCCGCGCACAACCATTTAGTTACGTATGCCAAATTTACAATACCAGTTGAGGGTTAAATTGGTGTAATTTAAAACTTTTTGGTTTAAATAATTTCTTCCTCTTCAAAAAGTAATAACAAGTCTTATATGCTCCCAGAAATGTTTTCATTTAAGCTTTTAAAGGGTTAAATAGCTAAGCCACTGTTCAAATAGGAAAAATAATGCAAGTGCGTAAATTAGACGATGACAAGGTTGGTATCGGTAAAAATGACGGAATTTTTTAAAACGACGGTAACGATCGTTATCGATAACAATTAAAATAATTATCTTTAATATTTTTTATTGAGCTTTGTACCACGATTGTTTGTTAGGAAAAATTGAAAAAGCAACAAAGTCTAAGCGGTAGAAGTTATAGCACTATTTCGGAGATCACCACATCTCTTCTTCAGACTTCTTTTTTCTAGACTTCCTAATAAACAATCGTGGTACAAAGCTCAATAAAAAATATTAAAAATAAAATTTTAATAAGCCACAATAACATTGATAAAATAATTATCGATATCCAAGTTACTAATGATCAAAATTGTTAACATCCACAAAAAACGTCATGTGCAGGACGATAAATATAACGGTAGCGATGTCGATATCGGAAACCATTATGAAATCGACTTTTCAAAGGGTTTGAATACATTTGCTTGCTATTCTTTTGTCAAGGAGTCCATTTCCATGTTCGCAAGAATCGATAGACGCATTTTAATTTTTTTTTTTCAAGTTCATTGCAAGCTTTTTTAGGTCGTAAAGGCAAAAAATTAAAAATTTGTAATTTTTGATGATTTTTTTTTTTACCTAAAAATAGCATGCCTTAAACCTTAAAAAAAAATAAACTGCGTTTTTCGGTTCTTGCGACCATAGAAATGGAATCCTTGATACACAAAACTGCAAAAATGTCTGTTACAAACTTTCGATTACAGGTCAAAACATTGAAATCTTTTTATTTTTTAATTATTTTAATAATTATAATTATTTTTCCTGAGCTCCAAATAAAATATAGTGCGGTACTTTCACGGAACTCGACTAAATATCTGTAAACTATGCCGTTTGAAAAACTGGAGAATGTCTTCAAAGGGGACTGCACGCGCTCCTTATATTCGTCACGACGTTGAATCTTCAATATTCATCTTGTATCGCGATGTACCAAAGGGTCTATGTATAGCGTACAGCTGCAACAAAGGCAACTTTTAACATTAGCAAAAATGTATGTCAGGTTTTTTAGTTAGTAAAAATATATTACCAATTTTTCCATATATTCCAACGTTCATAACTAATTCAGCTGCTTATGCGAAGTAACCTCTCAGCTCAGCTTTGTGCTTCTTCACAAATTAAACTTGTTTGCTTCTTCCACGTTTCGCAAACAAATGGCGCCTTCGTGTTGAACATGCTTTCAAATAAATGTCAGTTGATAAATACATTTGTACATTTAACGCCGTGTCAACGGAGGTATGAAACTGAAATTTAGAAATTAATATAACAGCTGCTTAACATCATGTTAAAGCAATTAAAAATGTTAATTATATTTTATAAATCAAAAGAAAAGACAAATCAAATGGCCAACAAACCGAAACCGTAGCCGAAACAAATGAAACAATTCAAAGTGAATTTGAGGTAAAAAACAAAAACAGTTAACAGTCGCCAGGGCAGATGTTGCTGCCCACAACAGCGCCACCGTCATGGCTGTCCACTCAGCAGACTGTGTGCGCTGCGACCAATAATTTTACATGCGGCTATAAATTTATGGCATTTTCAATGAAATAAATTCACCAAGCACACACACACACACACACACACATACATTAACATAAGTAACCATGTAATGGACACTTTGTTGCGTAGAGCGTGAGAGCCGTGATGACCGCCGTTTTGTTTGGACAAAAATGGCTAAAAAAAAATGTGAAAAATATGCAAAATGCTGGCCATGTCAACATTTTCCTAAATTTTCAATACAAAAAAGGTGATTTTTTCGGCTACATTCTACATACAAATCTGTTTCATTTTAGGCACAATGAAGAACGTAAAATAAAAGCTTGTAATAATTAGCAGCAGCAGCGCGCAACTGCCATACCATAAACAATGGCGGATCTGCGTTGGCAGCAGGTTTTCGTTTAGTTGTTTTTGTTTTTATACGAGCATTTGCTGTATTGGCGCGCTGCTCTCTAACAATTTGTTGAATTATAAATTTTAATTTCTAATTTATTTATAAATATTTCTTAGTTGTTGTTGCTTGTGCTCTTGTCATCAACAAAATGGCATACGTAATTTATTGTATTTTAATGCATTATTATTTTTTTTTGTGAATCGAAATTTTATTCAACCTGTTATTTGGTCATTTCATAAAAACTGTGGGAAAATATTTTTGCAAACGTTCAGCGATTACGCAAGTGATTGTTTTTATTTATTTTTTATTTTTTATTAATCGACAATAAGGTGGAGAGGTGGGGAGAGGCGGTTAACTGGTTTTCTACATTTGTTTTTTTTATGTATTTGCGTTTAAGTGCGTATGGCCGGCTGGCTGCGTATTTGTTGCTTTATTCGCATAAAATACACATTCGCAACGCGCTGTTCTGTTAATGGGCCATTGCCTATAAATGGCGCTAATAGCGTTGTTCGTTGTTTTTATGTGGTGCCTCCGGTATGTGTTCGTCTGTGTGTGTGTGTGTGTGTGTGTGTGTGTATTGATTTGTTTGCTATCTCCATTACAAGTCACATCTCTATTACTCGTTTAAGCGCGCGACTTTTACATTTTACATCGTTGTAATTGATTAATTCCCCAACACCAAACGTACTTATTAAGCAAACGATCGATGTTTTAATACATTTGTTGCCATTTGCGAATCGAAATGCAATCACAGGCATACAAGTAAGTGCATACGTGTTTTATTTAAACATGCTTACTTAGTACATACATATGTGCATACATACATATCCAAATATGTATTTAAGTATGTTTGAATATTGAGGTGATTTGTAGGTACATTTACGAGGCAAACATACAAATAGTTGTAAAGAAAAAACCTATTGGAGCAATTAATTTAGGTAATTTTTCTTAAATATGCGGCCGTGAAACAATTTTGAGCAGTAAGTAAAACTGTTCTCAATAAAACGCAAAAAAATAACCAATTCTAAGAGACCTAAGAAGAAGTTCCTTTATACTACTTTTTGATAAAATTGTTTAAGTTTTCCATAGCTCAGGCTAATTTACAAGTTTTATATTACGTGGATAAGCTTCATAATTATTACTGAAATACTTATACATGTGTATGCATTTTATTATTACTTGATGTTTAATAAAAAAAAATCATAATTTCTTCTATCTACAGAGCAATCCATATGCATTGAAAGATTCAGCTGGTGGCACAGAAATGACTGCTTGGACATCAGCTGGCCTACAGCCAACTACAGGATATTACTCATACGACCCGATGTCCGCTTATGGGTGAGTACAAACTTTTTTTCATTATGTCATTCATAGG
>NW_016160155.1:45830-52676 GCF_001687245.7 Rhagoletis zephyria | reverse complement strand
GAACTGAACTTCAGCCAGCCATAATGATAATTCGATTTAGCCGACATGATATTGACAAGCAGACGAACAGCAGCAGAAGCAGCAACAGCAACAGCAGCAGAAGCAGAACCCAAATGACAAGCGCAGGGCAGCAGCAAGTGAGGTGAAATTGCTCGCAATAAAGTTGATCTGAACTGGGCAGTGAGTGAGTGTAGGGTATAGTTAGGAGTATATAGTAGTTGCTCGCAGTTCTACTGGCAAGTAAGTATGTAGTTAGCCAATCTCGCATGGCTGCCACAAGGAAGCCACAGAAAAGAAGTATGGCCTGGGCAGTTATTTGGTTGGCTTGCTTGTCACTTTGGCTGTGGCGCTCTCCACAATGGCTGTTGTTTACGAGTGGCAACAACTTGCCGCTTCCTCTAATGGCATTGCTGCAACATGGCGATGTGCAAATCAGTTGTTGCCACAAATGTACACTGTGAGAAAAATTTGCAATCAAATATCGCAACGACAAAGTTTTAAGGTAGGGCTGACAAAGAAATACTTTATTAATACAAATAATAAAGTTTTTTTAATTAATAAAAATAAAGTTTTAAAATTGGAACTTACTAAACTTTCCTAACTTAACATCGCTAATCTAACGTAGTCAGCCTAACCTGAACGCATTGCGCCCATATTATTGCGTTATGCGAGGAATGAAGCAAACCTATTGATTGGTCACCAACAAATGTACCAATCCGACAGGTTTTCCACTTTTCCAAGTCTCGACTGAAGGACGCTGGATCTTACGTCGTATTGTGGAGATAAAAATCGAAAAGAATTGTGATGATTCAGAATTTACACTTTATTAGGCTAGTGGTAACCGCTTCGTGGCAAATACTTGTCAGAGAAGGGCAGCGTTTGCCGTTGGCTTAAATTCGCGAAAACCAAACTTACTCTCCGATGGCCCCTTTTGGGGCCTTAAGAAACGTATACAGTCAGTTGAACAGTATTTGTTTGCGAACCTCTCACAGCGTGTTATAGTTACTGATTGTCTCTCGCTAAATTCTTCCAATTCAGAAATGCATAACTCTTGCAAATAATGACAACCATCTGCTTGTGGTTATTTAAAAAGATATATATTGGGTATTCATATGGCATGTATGCTTTTCACCGTATGCTTTTCACCGTATGCTTTTCGATTCTGAGCTTTTGCAGACATGAAGCTCATCAATATGTCACAAGACAGCTGCAATGGCTTAAATGTAACCAGTCCCATGGATCCACTAGCGATTTCTTAAAACACCCGCTTGTTAATACTTTATTCATCTTCTTTTTAGTTGTTTGTATTTCCGACAGGGTAGGAGTATGATGTATTGTGGAACGATTTTCCGACATCCCTAGTAAAATTTGGTTTGGAGACAAACCGGTTTCGGCGTTGTGCCGTCTTCAGTGAGATCGAAAACTGACACTGAAGATGGCACAACGCCAAAACCGGTTTGTCTCCACGCTAAATTTGACAAGGGATGACGGAAAATCGTTCCATAATACATCACTTTATTCATCCTTATAAAAAGAGATCACACCCTCTAAACTTTCTTCTAATTTGCTTGTTTTTTCGTGTCTTCGCGATTTTCTGATTAAACCAGTATTTTACTGAGGCCAGAAATTTATTCCCAAACTTCTTCGTCCGCTAATTTTTAACTTAATCTTAATCCTAATCTCAATCTTAATCTTAATCTTAATCTTAATCTTAATCTTAATCTTAATCCTAATCGTATTATTATCATGAGCCTTGAGAACTGCTACCTCTAGGGTGGTCTATTGTATGTGGCCCTTTACCCTATACGTCAAGGCTTTTAATATAGGCTAGCACTTCGGTGGCTAGCACCTAGGTGAGGGAATCTGCGTCTAGCTAGAGAGCAACACATTCACAAAAGATGTGTTCTGGGGTTTCTTCCTCCATCTCACAGAAGCGACAGACACTCGTGTCTGAAACATTAATTTTACTGAGGTGATAACGCGGGGAACAACGTCCCGTCAAGTACCCAGTGAGAATCCTAATCTTTATCTCAATCTGAATTTTTATCTTAATCTGAATCTTAATCCTTGTCTAAATCTTAATGTTAAGATTAACGTCAATCTTAATCCTAACCTTAACCTTAACCTTAATCTTAATGCTAATCTTAATCCATATAATATATATATATTATAAACCTTAACCTTAATTAATATCTTAATATGCATTTATCTTAATCCTATTCTTATTTTTAACTCTGTCTTAACCTTAATCTTAACCGTAACTTTAACCTTAACCTTAACCATAATTTTCCCCTTCCTTCCTTTTATTTTTATCTGTTCTCTATTTTTTATTTATCTTTATCTGCATCTTCCTTTCCATCGGCATCTTCCTCTTCGTATTCATCTTCTTCAATTTTCATCTCTTATCTTCACCCTCATCTACCACTAACCACTCGTTCGCTGTAGCCATACATATCGCACACGATCTTCAAAAGTGACACAACTCAAAATTTGTCATTTTTGAAACTATGCACTCAAATTGTACACATAGCTTTTATTTATCTTTCAGCAAAAGCTGGAGCAAATCTTTGTTATAATTTGTTGAAAAAACCTAAGGCAAAGTCTTCCTTGGCTATACGATTAGCATGTGCTAAGAAATAGGTTTTTGCTTTTTCTGACGAACGTGTAATTTTGAGTTGTGTCTTTTTTGAAGACGGTGCGCGATATGTATATACATACAATGCACTACACTCACCGTGGCGTTAAATATTTAACTTAAAAAACTGAAACGTTATTTGACATGCATAGTCATCAATAATGATATTCTATAGGAAGGTATAAGGGCCCACCGTTTATAATGGTTTTGTAACTGATGAGAGTGAAGCTTCCACGAAGAGTTTCAAACTTAACCTAAGCTAACCTAACTAATTTAAACTGTGGTAGGAAGGAATGAGGAAGTCTAACTTTCTTCCTATAAAAGGTACGAATTTTTTTCAGTGTATCCCTGTAGGTAGCTACAAATGTATGTAGTACATTAATTCAAATATTAAGCGCTTGCATGCACATTTTAGCATTTCAGCCCTCAGAAACAAAGCGCCTCATAAACAACAAACCAACAACAACAAAAGCGGTAGACGTTGCCAAAGTCAAATGGCGACAACAAATGCAAAATCAACGTCAGCGAAGGAGACCGAAGCCAAAGTCGACGACAAAGTCGGTGGCAATTGTTGCCAGTGCTGTTGTTGTTGTTGTTAGTTTATTGTCGCATTTTGTTGTTTTACACATGCATAAACAAGTTTGCATGTTGTCGGCCATTGTTGTAACAACAACAAAAACAAAAGAACAAAACGAGCAGCATTGTAACACTTGCGAGAGAACACACAAAAACAACTTTACTTCTTGGCTGTTTAAAGCTTAAAGCGCTTAGTCAAAAGCGACGGCAAAAATGCAAAATGCAAAACATTTTTACAAACTCCACCCCAAAAGTTAAGTTTTTACTTACCAACGGCGAATAGAACGCCGAACTATCCACGCCAATGCTTTGATAAGGATTCTGATCTGTCGAAGGATAAGGCGTGCCATAGACGCCAACACTCGACGCTGGCAAGCGGGAGTAGCTCGAGAGCGCCAAACGTGCGGAGTCATATTGACACGAACACACTGTCTGTCCGGAGACGGGATCTGTCATAATTGGGCGTCCATTCTCGCAGCAAGAACCACCAACACCAGGTCCGCCGACACCCAAGCCCGCCACACCAGCGCCATCGAGTGCACCGCCGCCGGCAGGATTATTAATACCGCCACTACCGCCGCCGCCGCCGCCGCCACCAGTTGTGTTATTGGAGTTTTGCGAGAGCGCATCTGGACTCATTGCGCCGCTGGGCACATCAGCTGAGCCGCCAGCTCCGGTGTTCACACGACACTCGCCGCCCACATTCGAGGGGCTGAGCGCAGGCGCATTCGCACCACCGGAAACTGGCATTGACGAGGGGTTGGGCGTATTTGGTGAATCGCCAGTTTGGGGCGATTGTGTGAGGTTGGCGGAGATGAGCTGGAAGAAAAGAAGAAAATGTCATTAACTATTTTGATGAGGGGAATGCGTAACAAATAAATATTTCTGTAGTACAAATTGACAACAATACGCGCAATTAGTAAGTGGACTTGCTTACAAGAAAGAACACCATTTACCCTCCTAATGAACAGAATAGCGGCTATCTGCTGCTCGAAAGACATGCTTGTGCAGGTAAACTGTTTTTCTTTTCTTTTTTTTTAATAAATTAAGAAAATCTTGATAGAAACGGCTTCCTCACCGATAAGCTTCTGAGTTACGATTATCGTTCTTCGTCGTTAATTCCATCGCCAGCACGAACAGCAAATCAAGTGATCGAACATTGATTGTGTGTGTCCAAGCGTCGCGTTGATCAACACGTTTACATTATAATCGCGTGTTAATTAAAAGCATCATCATAATTCTCGTTTCGGACACCTACCTAATCGTACACTAGTGGTGAGGGAAATTACAAATTCAAATTGTTTTTGATTGGAACTATTTTATTGGAATTGTGGGGAATTATGGGAATTGTTGTCTAATCAAGCAACAAAATGGTTGCGTAAAGGCAGGTGTGTACGAGTACATATGTATGTCTGTTCAAAATAAAAGAAAATACATAGATATCTAAATACATACTGTGTACTATTGAGAGGTCAGCTAAGGTCGAGCACAAAAGACGACTCGGTTCCTATCAAATATGTAAATTATTAGCTGATCACTGCTTGAGAGAGATGTGTCTCATCAAAGTGGTATTTCGCACCTCTAACCACTCAGGCACAGCGGCCAACTCGTATTACGAAGAAGATCAAAACTCTTCGAATTATGAGGGTTATCTGAACAAAGACCAAAGAAATCTCTTTGGAAAATTTCTTTTCGAAAGCCACAGATCGATAAATCCAGACCAACAGATCCTCTTATTTTGATATTGATGTCAAAACATCCAATAGGCAAATGGTACCCGGTGTTTTATGTAGAACATTAAATGGAAAGCTGGGCTCTTTTCTTAACAGGAAAAAAGGTGTTCGCGTTTGCGTATAAGGTCCTTTATAAGAACCGTTTTTTTCCACCAGGAATAGGTGCGGACAAAACATAGCACAATCAATTTTTTAAATTTTTTTTGTCCCACCTTTGAATTGGATTGGAATAGTGGATCGTCGATGATGCCTATGGTGACCATATGTCGTCCCCATGGATTGTGAACCGTAATCACTCCTATCAGGGCTTGTTTATGAGATCCTTAATGTCCCCGATCGTTAACGCTATGCTCGCCCCTAAAATTGGCTCCGGTCCAATTGGACGCTATATCGAACCGCAGTTCGCCAATTCATCTGCCAGTTCGTTACCTTGAATACCATAGTGTCCTGGCACATGCACAAGTTCAAGTTCATTCCACCTTTTAACGGAGTTCAGCCTCCAGTGCTTTTCAAGGCCTTTAGAGCAGTTTGGCTGTCACTGCAGGTCCTAATCCAATTATCCAATCTGCTACTTTCAGTATTGCAAAGTCTTCCAATTGAAAGACCGTTGCCATTGTGCCCAAAGCGGTAAAGTACTTATTTGAAATTACCGTCCAAATGCCATCCAACTCAAGTACCGTTTTCAGTTTTTGTGCCGTCGGTATAGAAAGTTTTCACCGAGCTTCCAAAGACAGTTTCTGGATCTCCCCATTGTTGCCTTGTAGAAAATCTAACGACGTACTTTCTTCCAAAGGAGACTACAGGTAACAGGTAATTGCTCTGACAAACTTCTCAACAACTCTCTGTGCCTAGAACTCCGATCGTCCTGCCACAGACTAAAAGAGTGCAGTCGACACATCGGTTGAGACCTTCCATTTTTCTCTTCCACGTAAACAAGACTAGGGTTGTCTTGTTCGGATTGACCTGATGACAGTGCCCAAACCATCATCCGCGAAATCATTCATTCAGAGTCTTTCAAAATACTTGGAGAAAATGGCTATAATAACTTTTTTTCCTTCCTGTAGAATTTTTAAACTATACTTATACTAGACATGCTAATGACTTCCGTTCGGGACGTTTCTCCTTATTTGTAAGAGTATATTTGTATGCACTTCTGGGTAGATAAAAACTACTCATATGGAAATCGAAAAGCAATCTTGAATTCAAAAAATTATAATTATAATTATACCCATTACGTTGCTATTTTCCAAAAGTCTAGCCAGTCGTTCAAGCCGCAAGCTGGCAATTATGCATTTCAGTGGAAGATTCTACAGCAACTCTGGCCGTCGCACATTTAGCGCGAGTTTGACTTGCGCCGAAAATTTCGAAGGCGTTGCGCTGAGCTTTAGGCATAAATTGCTACGCCCCGATGCGCCTTAGTATTTTTAATATTTTTCATTAGCCTACATATATGTACATATGTATGTGGATATGTGTTTGTGCCATATCTAGTGCAGCAAGTCAAATTCGACAGCTTTCGATCAAAAATTTTTTTAGTCGGTTACGCTACAAAAATTTCGGACGCTCAAAAATTTCGCTTAATTATATGTTTGCGAAATCGAGGCCACAAAATGCAGTCGGCCAAAGCTTGAGCATATGTATGTGTGTGTACGAGTAAGATTTTTGTATATTTTTTTTATATTTATTTTTTGTATATTTGCGAACGCTTGCTTGCCGGCATTTTAATTTTTGGCATCCAATTTTATTTCATTTTTCATTATACCCGAGCGCACTTGTGCACAAGGGTATATTAATTTTGTTCACATAACGGTTGTTTGTAACAGCCAAAACGAATCGAGATAGATATAGACAAATGTATACATAAATGATCAGGATGAAAAAAGAAATCGATTAAGCCATGTC
>NW_016160155.1:24271-45742 GCF_001687245.7 Rhagoletis zephyria | reverse complement strand
AAAATGGGCGTGGCACCGCCCACTTATGATCACATATATGTATCTCAGTAACCGTTCTACCAATTTGTACCAAACTCGGTGTGGTTATTGTGCTTGCCACATATAAGCAAACCGTTGAAAATTATTGAAATCGGACTAAAATAACGGCCGCTTCTCATATAACGGTAAATTTCAGAACTGCTTGAAACTTCAAAATCGAAATTTAAGGACTCTAATTTACTCAAAATTGATACGCCCCGGCTTACCATGTAGCCGTAGCTTTCGGTAAGGCGAAAAACATATATTTAATACGTGCGCCGGGTATTTAATGTTCGGCTCTGCCCGAACTTAGACTTTCTTACTTGTTTTCAGTTAAGTATTTTGCATAATTGCTCCTGCGGCCATTTTTTCGGAAGCTGCTTTTATGTTGTTCATACTTGCATGGTAGGCGGCAACCAAGTTGGCTTTCTTTCAGCACTTCGCTTCGCATTTTTTTCGCAGTGTATGTTTATTTTTATTTTCACATAAAATAAAAAATTCCCTCATTTTGCACCACCTTCTGCAACATTTTACGATCGTATAATTTCAACAAAATACTTCCCGCCATATAAAAATTATGCGCCGCAATGCTGCTTTTATTGCAGATACATAGATATTAATCTGCCTGCCTCATTCCCATGTAAGTTTGTATGTATGCGCGTATGTTTGTATCTTCCTGCTTGCTTGTTGCTCTTGAAATGCCGCTTGCAACCGTTTAAATTCTTGCAGCCGCATTGATCGCCGTATCAAGAAGGCTCGATCAGTCTCGTAGACGCTGTTGGGCATTTTTGATCGCGCTGAGAAGCTTCTGTGCGCTGTCAGCTCACTCACTTGCTTGCCTACCCCCCCTCCAGTGCAGCATTCATCAGCGTGCATAGCAGTTGCATCAGTTGGCTTGTAGTATCTCCCATTTCAAGCAGCTACCGTTGCTGATGCTGGATGTGTTAACACAATGTCCAGATTGCAAGCGAGCAGGCATTTTTAATTTTCACCGTTGCTGTGATGGCTTGTACCGTGATTTTAATAAACGTCGCTGAAGGTCAATTTGGAAGTGTTGTGCATATTTTCGCAATTAAAAAATATTTATATGAAATTATATTTAAAAAAATATATAGCTTATTCTTCCTTTTATTTATGCTACGCGCATGCGTCTCCTATATTTTTTCGGATCGTTAAACCGTTAAACCGTTAAATCTGCGGGTATTTATGTGCATTAGAGTGCATCACAATTCTCGAAAAAAAAATCTGTACCTTTTTTTCATCGGAAATATAAAATGCCATCTGAGCTGCACCTAATTTAAAATACCTCCAAAAATCCATTTTGTATGAATGAAATTAGTTTTTTTTTAATATTTATTCTAAAAAATTACTCAGATGATAGAAAAGTTGAAGCCTAAAAGGTCTGCATAAAAATCTTTAAAAATTTTGTCAACGGAATCAAAGGATGAAATGCAATTTTTGAAAAATCGGTCTAACTCACGTAAATCTTAGTATTTTACCGAAATATTTTGATGAAAGTTTTGAAGTTTTAAAATACAATAAATTTTATAATTGCGGTATTTTTTTTTTTTTTTTTTGTATGATGCACTCTAATGTCCATATTTGCTATATAGTACTTACATCGTTAATGTTGATTGAAATTTGTCTCTAACAATTGCAATCAAACTAATCAGTGCTTTGCTGGCAACATTCTCAATCGTTTTATGGTGGCGATTTTATTGTGTACACTAATGGTATTCACTCCAAACGCTACCTATTTAGCCCCGTTCTGTGTTCGTATGTGTATATATACATATGTATGTTTATGAATGTACGAATTTTTACCCGTTCATTTGCATAGTGAGTTGTTGTTTTGCTTGATTTGTTGGTTGGCGTTGTTGGTCGTTTCGGTTGTCGGTTTGTAATGCAGATGTTCTGCCGGTTTATGTGGCCATAAAACAAAATTAATTAACATTTTAATTCGCAATTTACTATGGCAGATGAAATAATAAATTCACAAAATGTGTTTAGCAAATAGCAATTTGGCAAATAAGAAAATGTGAAATTCAAATAATCAAATAGTTATTTGGTGATTTGGTGATTTGGTGGTGACCGTAACCGGTTGATTGCGGAAACAAAGAGTGAATGGTTTTGATTTTCGAATTATTGGTTTGAGATGAATAGTAAATGGGAAATACTTTGTGAGCAGATTTTTTCTGTAAAATATGAATTTCGCCAAGTTACAGGGCGCATTCAATTTTAAAATATCGGAAGTATCTTAACACTTTTTTCTCTTTTAACTCTAGAAGCTTTCGATTTTAACTTCTTTTTTTTGTAACTTCTTATAAAAAACTAATCACAATACACTTTTTCTCATTAAAACTTGGAATCCAGCTCTGAAGAAAAATCACAAGAAATATTTTTATTATTTCTATTGTTGGAAAAAACACTTTCCTTTTGCTATAAATTTTCTTGGTGAAAAAAATATACGAGCACTTTTTTCTTGAGTCCTGGAAACAGATTTAAGAAAGTTTGATAAAAGAAAATCTATTTTCCATTTCTTGTGTGTTATTTTATATGAATTTATTTTTCTTGAGAGCTAGAAACAGGCCTTAAAGGATAATATCCAGCTCTTAAGAAAAACAAAAATTTCTAAAAACGCTGAAGAAATGAAATATAAATTTTCTTTTATCAAAATTTTTTAAATCAGTTTACAGCTCTCAAGAGAGAAATTTTTTTTGGTAATTTTTGAAAATGTTGAAAACTTTAAATTCGAATGAATTTCTTCTAAGTTAAGAATTTTCGAGATTGACGAAGTTTTTTAGACTTTGTGTTTTGGATTCAGAACCGAAACCGAAGAACCGGGCCCTTTGGATAACCGACCGGTCCGGTTCTTCCAAGGACGGAAAAACAGTTCTAACGGAACTGAAACTCGATTCCAAATTAACCGAAAAAATGTTCCGGAAAAACCGAAACTCCATTCCAAAACAACCGAAACACGATTCCGGAAGAACCGGAACAAATAATTAAAAAGAACTGAAAGACCATTCCTGAAGTATGGAAAACGGTTCCTCCGGAACCGAAATCGGCCATAAAGCACACATTGCACTATGGGCAAAAAATTTATTAGCTTGGCGTATAGTCTAAATATGACGATATCAGTCCGAAATTCGATTTAGATATGTATGTAATATAGAGTTCTGAGTACACCTACCAAATTTTCTTCGGTTCAAGTCACTATATCAAATAGCCGGCATATAGCCGATCTAATTCCATGCATTTTTTTGTATAAAAGTTTTTTTAACACAAATATCAACTAAGGAATGAATGTAATATGAATCTTTATTTGTTAACTTTACTTTACAAAAATATAAAAATAATAAAAATGAAATTTAATTTCTTAAATTCTAGATGGATCACCAGTTACTTATTACTAAACCTAAATTCGAGGGTACACAAATGCATCCCCTACTCAGGATGACTTGTTTTGCAGTGGCTTTGGCCCCAAAGTAAATTAAAGGATTAAAATTAAGGAGCTTTATTAGCAAGGGCTCGGGTTTTTGGTTATGCGAAGTCAAAAGTCTTTGTCGATCAGCCAGCTACGATTCGAAACTTAAAAGCCAACATTTCTTGCGTAATCCGCGAGTACCGCTTGCAATGCTGGAAAGATTATTTGAAAATTATACCTTCTGGAGGGATCGCCTACAGCATAATCGAGGCCAACATTTGAATGAAATTATTTTTAAAAAGCGAACCTCAGAGTACTTCGGGATCGGGAGGAAATCGAAAAACATAGCCTTCTCTGAACGATCAAAGGCCCCGCTTAAAAACTGCAACAATTGGATATAGGCACTACTAGGCATGGACGACGACGAAAGCAAGGGCGCCAACAATGGAACAATTGCAGAATGGCCGATCTACACTTAGTAAGAGCGACTGGGGGAACTTCGGAGAGCCAATTGTGCCAAATTGACAATCGTTAAAAGTGTTGATACTTGTAAGAAGAGAAATACATATAGGGTACCTAATATTAATTAATACATATAATTTGTAATTTCTATGTACTATTAAACCCGAATAACGCAGAAATAGCCTCAAATTGTCATATATTTAATGCTGCTTTTCGCTTTACTGAATATCTACACAAAAAAAATCCAAAATTCTTTATCATTCCATTTCAAATGAGTGATCTTGACGATCAGTAATCAAAAATCAATTAAATTAAAATCGACAAAAAACGCCCATCATACAAAAAGGCTACAACAACCCCACCAAACGAGTACCCACTGCATATGTACTATATTGACGTATGAACGTGTATTAAAAATACACTCCTTGCGTAGCCGCACACCGGCCGCCAATGAGCAAAAACGAATCAAATTCAATACTCACGATCATAAATCATAAAATTTATAACCGTAAAGTGACAGATCGATAAGACAGTACGTACGAATGCGAAGTAGTCGTGTCGACCATTGCGAAGAAAGCGCACAGCGACGCCGCTGTGAGGCGCAAACGCCACAAAACACCTCTAGTCCGATGATTTGTTGAAGTGAAAAACAAAACGTTAATATACAAACATTTAAATGAACGGAAATGCGCGAATCCTGCACAGCTCGAACAGCTCCAATAACGACTGGGAGTTGGGCCGGAGTAGTGCGCTCTTAGCAGACGCCCATCGATATGCATTGGAATCAATTAGAAACCTATGCAGACTGCGATCGCAAGCGATCCGCGCAGAAGTTCTCAACGATCGATGATTTAGATGCGAAATAAAAATGTTTTGCAACTGCAACTGAGTGATCATGGCGCTTGCTGCTGCTGTCACTGCAACATTCGCAGGAAGTTCCAGCTACAATGCAAGCAAGTCAACGAAGTGTGTAAGTAAAAGAAATAGTGAATGGGTTTTTGTACGAATGCTACGCATGAAAAGGCGCGGTGGAACGTGAAGCGCCTTGACTCAGATGGGCGCTACGATTACGAACGAAATAACCTTACTGGATGGAGTAGATCGTCGCCGATCGCATTGCAATGTGTACACGCTCATTGCCTACTATGGGCTCAGCGCACGGAAGCCGATCTGGCCGGCGAGATGGAAGTTGAGAATTTTCAAAGCTGATCTTATCGCACCGTTGCGGGCGAACTACGCGCATATGGCCAAATAAATGTGATGCACGCCAACTGTACATTAAGCTGCTACAAATGAGCGCACTTGCCGTTGCTGCGGCTGCGGCCCCGCTACCTTTATGGCTGTATGTAATGGCGCGCAACGCATCTAATTTGCGATCTGCGATCTTCGATAGCCTAGTAAAGGTTCACCGAATCGGTTGCTGTGGGAGTAGCTGGCAAGTTGGCAAACTGGGTTTGTAGTTGCCAGTTGGGCACAACGAGTACGAGTAAATACTAACAAGCTACATCATGAATTATTAATATGTAGATATTTATGCGTGCAGCAATAAATGAGTGTGCGAATTCACAACGCGCTGGCAAGGATGATGCTCTCTGTGTCCGGCAGCGGCGGTGGCGGCAGTGGCGGCAGTGCGAGACGTTGCCTTAAAAGGATTGCTGCTCTGCGCCTATCTTGATGACTTGTCATAACGCTCATAAATGTCGCGCAATGCTATAAAGGCACCAGCTACGACCGAGTGCGTTCCGCGTGAGGATGGCGTGTGAGAGCGTTCCAAAAAAGGACAAGGAACGCTTAGGAGACAAAATGGTCGATGGCAGCCCATGCATATGTAGGTGTACATATTGGCAAGCTGGCAGGTATATGTGTATGTACCTATGTAGCTGTGTAGCTGTGTGCTGGCGCAGCAAATCCTTAAACAGGCTTAAAGTACTAGGCGCTGGCATCGGATTTGAGTTGCGGCCACTTTAGTGACAACAAATTGCTCGGCTCGTTGCTGGGCAATTCCCACAGTTTTGTGACAAGGCAATTAAATTTTTTCTGAGTTATTTTTAGCTTCCCTGCTTTTTCTAGCTTTTTTTGGGTTAAATTATTTATAAGTATGTATGTATGTATGTATATGAATAATATAAAGTGTTCGCACACATATATACATACATATAGTATATAACATTGTAGTATATTATTTATTTGTTGGCATTTCTATGCCCTTAAGTATGTATGTACAAATAGATACATTCATACATGTACATATGTATGTATATACTACGTGGCATAGAGTGCTGTCATAAGCACGTCAGTTCATTAATTAAAACTTGATAAATGATTGTGTGTCACACACACACATACATATGCATGGTTTATATGAAAAATCCCGCGCATGTGTGTGTATCTGTTCAACTCTCACACTTACTGATTTTTTTTCTTCTTTTTATTTTCACCAAAATCCAAACAAATGAGTCATTTATGGGCGTTTTTTTTCATTTTTGTAACTCTCCAACTAAAATACAACGCTAACGAAAAACAATAAAAAAATCCGCTTAATCACTTAATGAAAAAAAAACAATAAAAAAAAAATGTTTTAATTTTTAATAAGCGCTACTTTTCTCTTGTATTTCATTATAATTAGTTAGTTGGCATAATTTTTAAGCGTGGCAGACAAGCCTTGTGTTTGATTAATTTTTTTATGATTTCATTGTTGTGGCACGCAGAGGAGGCGTGTATGGTAAAATTAAATTTTGACATTTTTATTGACCTGTAGCGTTATGTGTATTTTTAAATTAATTTTTATTTTGAAATTCGTTTATTTTTTTTTTGTTTGTATTCTTAACACCTGGTTGCATTAACGAAATACACATAAAAAATGTATTTTAAAAACTATCAATATGATTAATTTTAATTTTTTACTAAGCGGATTTAAAGTACACAAATTTAATGTAATGAATTAATTTACTTGCTAAATTGTGCCAATATAACCGCACATATCTATTTATATATACATACATAAGTACATAAGGATGGCCCATAAGTGCACCGGAAAATCGACTTTTAAGAAACAATTTGTTTTGGGAATTTATTTTTGCTTTACTAGTTTCATTTTATTTTTTTGTGGCATGGTTTGAAACTTTGAGTTATGTGGTTTTCGTGGTAGCATGAACTATATTTTCATAAAGTAATAAATTAAAACTTGTAGGTAATTAAAAAAATTAAAACTTGTAAGGACAAATTGATTCTAATAATCTGCACACAGCTGTAATACCTATGCTTGTATGTATATTAGACTGCACCAGAGAAAAAAAAAATTCGCCGTACACCCCTGAGTTGTAAGTATTTTTGCAAGGCAATTTGAAAAAAAATTTTGTTTGGTCGAACGTAGGGGTCGCATTTTGTATACTTCTCGTTATATCTTCGACATTTACAGTTGCATCTTAAAGTGTGATATATTGATGTTCTTCACTCGAGGAAGGAATTTTTTATTGACCTTAAGTACCCCGTTCTAGTACTTACACACCAGATGTCAGCACCCTAAAGTACCACCCTAATGTCAGTAAATTAAAGCTCACCAAAAAACATTAAACTTTTGCTAAGGAGGTATGTATTTTGATTATTCCAGTAGAAAAAAAATAATACTAATAAAATATTTATAAAAAAAAAGTATTGCCGAATGTAAGTGTCATCGAAAAATGTAAAAATTGCCCCTAGAATCGGCCAAAAAAGTTAATATTGCGAAATTGCCTTAGAACAATACCACTGTGCGACAATTTTATGGCAATTGTTCAAATTTTTTAAAGACTTTTACGTTTGTGGCATGAAGTTTTTGTCTGAGAAGACCCCCTAGTAAAATTTTTCGAATAATAATTTTCTAGAATATATCAATCCTCCAACGACCTTCCCAATTTGCTTTTTGCGGGGTTTCTTGAAGTAAGGGTCAAAACGGCCATTTCCGTCGGGAGCTAATGGGTTCAAAATTTCTACAAAAATATTTCCCACGAAATTTTTCTATATACGAGCTAACTTTTGCAAATGCATTGAGTGTTTTACTACTGGATAGGTATACTTTCAGAAAATGTTAACGTCTGGGCTGGTTTCGGCTGCCGCACAGTGTAATTTAGACTCAGAGACTTTCGGCGAACTCTTTTTTGCTTGCAAAGTGGTACAGTCTAATGTACATACATATGTATATGGGAAAAATATATTTTTTCGTAGAATTGCTATAAAATAGTTAAAAATACATATTTTTGACTATTCATACTTCAGTAAATAAAATTGCGATGCATATTTAACTTTACAACTTGTTCCTTGCGTGAAGTGGTTGCTAGCACGCGTTTGGGTCCCCATATTAGAGATAAAATTATCGGTTGTGAAAAAAAATTAATAAAACTTTAAATTTTAAATGCATAACAATTATTATTATTTTTTAACATTAATTCGCTCTCAACAAAAAAGTGTGTTGCAGGGCAGATAAATTTTGAAGCCACTTGAAAAATGGCACATATTCGATTAAAAGATTTGTGTGTCAAATATTGTATAGCAATTCTATGAAATCAGGCATGCAAAATAAATGGTAAATTTCAATAAAATATTATCAACCATCTTCAGTTCTGGAGAATAGCTGGAAAAAAAGTGGGCCACCCTAATGTAGTACAAATGTATGTTCATAAATATTTATTGTATTAGTTCGTATCGCATAAGGCAAATCTTTAAGCAGACCTGATCACCATTTATTTGTTTTTTTTTTTCATTCTGCTTATAAACGTCAGTCCTCCCAACTTAGTCATCATAACCACTTGCTTGTGTTCTCATTAAACCCCAACCAAAAAATCTCTTCTTTCATCATTTCACTAATCATAACGTACAAATCCGCTGCCATTTAACAAATCTACTCACTATGTTTACAACTAAAAATTAGATGCAAATATTCTTTTGATCTTTGAGTACGCGAGGAATGCTTTGAAATTGGCTTAATTATTGAATCAGCTGGCCACCTCATATGAGTATGAAGGGAAATTCGATTGTGCGAAAAATTGTTAAGCTTTGAGTCATAAAAGTGTGCAGTACAATGAAAATGGGTTAGTCTACAAATGTGCCAATTATGTTAGCATCTGTACGAGTTTATTAATTCAAAATTATTTTAACAATTTTGGGCCAAGGAAATACTTACTTAATTGGTTATTTTTTTTTTTTTTTTTTTAACTTAAACAGGCAGGCGTAGGACCTCCCACTATCTGGTTGTCTCAAGAAATGATTAACTTTGAATATTCCCAGCTCTAGTTGAAGAGTTCACACGGTTGCCACACATTTTCATTGTGATCCCTAGAAGAGAACTTCTCCGGATCTGTGACTGCATTTCTGGATGCTCATATTCTTGCGAATACTAGAAAATCCTCTAATGGAGTTTTTCGTAAGCCGGCAAGTTCTCGAAGAAGTAGTATCCAAGAAATTTGAATCGGTGTCAATGGAATGCAGGAAGCTTGCGTACGAATTGCTAGATGGACTGTATCCCTGCCGCATCTTTACAGCTTCTACAGAAATCGTTACGCTTGGCTTCGAACCTCACGGTTTGTGAGAATCTTAAAGTGAGCCAAAGTTAGTTAATTTTCCTAATTTTATCTCATATCCCTTCTCTGCTCTCGTCCACTACGAAAGTACTGAGTTAGGTCGGTTAAGTTTACCAGCTTCACCGCTATTCCAATTGCATAGATCTTAACCTGGAATACGTTGCAAAAATCTGTGAGACTAAAGGCTTTTCTCAAAGACAATTTCTGAAAGAAGACGCCAAATCCTTTTCAAATATACATTTTACTTTTTAGCAAACCCCTGCCCCTACCTGGCTACGCCCATGGGAGGTATCTACATCTTACGCCTCCGAGGGGCAAATGGATTTTATGAGAAGCCTTTTTATAGCAGAAATACACTCGGAGCTTTGCCATTGCCTGTCGAGGGGCGACCGCGGTTAGAAAAAATGTTCGTAGCATTGCTAAGAAGATATTTCATACTCAAAAGTTTTGTACGCGGTTCAAAAACTCATTGGTTCTTTTTATGCTCATTTTTTGCTATAAATAAGCATCACATTTTAATTTTAGTTTCCGAGCGAAAAGGAGATTTATAGAAAGCGTGTCGAAAAAATTTGAAACAGTTTTTCTGAAAGAAAAAAGGCTTTATCATCGCTGTGTTACTATATATTTTATAAAGTAAGAGGATTATTTACCTTTCGACAGATTTACCTACAATCAAATCATCTTCGACCCCGCTATTCTCAGAATTTTGGGATATAACCTTTTTCTTATCTTAAATCAAATCCCCTTGCGTACCCAAAAATACTGTGATTGGATAACCACTATAGCATGAACACACAACACATATGAACATATTACTCGCATTTACCATGAAGTTTTAAATTAAGAAGGACATGAAATCTGTTCGCAAATCTTATTATTGTGTGATTAGAATTTAGCTTCTTCTTTTGTGATCACCTTGTCCCACTGACCAGCGGTTCGAAATTTTGTTCTTTAATAAAAACACAATGAGGCATAAAATTATTTTAAATTTAATAAGTGTATGAAAAATCAGTTTAAATTTTTTTTAGTTTTAAATCTATTTTAGTTTTTATGAATGAGGTTATAAGTCTCCAGGCCAGTTTCTCAATGCCTGGTTAACATTAACTGCTGGTTAAACATCGTTATCGACGTGATTAACGCCATACCATATAACAGCGGGTCGATAACGTCGATAACCGTGTTTAACCTTTAGTTGGTGTTGAGAAACCCAAATGTAGTTTTGTTGGTCATTAAAAAAATTTAACAACATGTTGTGCTTTGCAGGTAGCAAATATCCCACAAACTTTACACATTGCACTATTATTCAAAATTATAAAATTAGTCACAAATGACGGTTTTTGTCTTTGGGTTAGAATGTATACCATCAGTGATGGTGATAAGTATGGTTTGTTTTTATAATAAGCTCAAGGTACCAAGTATGTCTAGTTAAATAAAACATGGATTTAAAAACAAACAAACCAAAACCAAACAAGCCAAACTTGTATATACTAGGGTAGTACAAAAAACAAAATAAAGTTGGAATTTTAATGCTCTCACCCCCTAGAATTGTTCTACACCGAAAAAATATATCCCTGTTTCGAAATCAATAACAATGGGAAAAAACAATTCTTCGTAGAAATGATATAGAATTCAATATTTTCGATCGGAAAACTTTGTTCCTCTTCAGGAGACTTCCAATAATACTCAATTGTTTATTTAACAATTTTTTAATATAAATAGTTTTTCTCTGGTCACCCAAAAATCTCAAAAATGTAATGGGGAGCCCCATAAAAATCTTTAAACTTAAAAAATGGTAAACTAAACAATTATTATTGGAAGTCTTCTGAAGAAAGTATTGATTTTCAAGATGTTTTGCCCCATATAAAATACATGGAAAACCACGTGAACTTTAACATATTTTTTTAGCAAAAATATACGGATATTTTTTTTATTAAATTTAGAAAAATTCTAGGGGTTGAGAGCTTGACATTCTATTTTTTTTTTTACTTCTCTACTTTACATACATTATCCATTTCAAAAATTTTGGGGATGTGGCGATAAGTCCCTTAACCCTTTGTGTGCCCACCAGGCACAAGATTTTGTGTAGCAGTCTAATTTTTGTGTAATAAAAATAGGCTCGAGGCTAGTGGTGGGATTTTACCGGGTAATATACTGAGTAAATAGCCCTCATGTATACAAACGGGGTACCTATAAGAGGGTAAATATGAACAAAAAATTTGTTTACTGTTTTTTCTGCCTCTTCACGCTGTTTTCGCATATGACAGTGGAAAATTTAATACGACAGATTCACCTTAAAAAAATAAATTTAAGCTATACTACAATTCCTGTTCGAAGATCGAATGATCAAATTCGAGAATTTCTACAAAAGGTTTGTATTTTTTTCAATACCATTACACAACTTTTTTAACTAAAAATATTCCAGCAGATATGGGAAAACCAAAAATAGAGAATATTTCGAGGAAATTCGAGCAGTTCCGCTATTTTAGCATATTACGATAATGCTTACAAAACAGAAAATTTGAATAGAATGGCGTATCATTTGCTTGTACATACATATGTGTTAGGTGAATTATCCAACCCGTCACCGACAAAACAAACTGCAAGCCCTTTGGAGGAAGATTCCAAACCACCAGAACACTTTAACAATTTGAAACACAATTTATTCTCAAAATCTGCACATGGCGTATCTGATGCCACAAAAGAAACTCTTTGAGAACATTTAGCAAAAGCTCTCTTTGTTACAGAGTAGAAATCCTATCGAAGAATGGGTTAAATTTTTCCAAAAATTGCAGCCATCTTTAAAAGGCCCTAATTATATTTTTTAAGTCATTGAATTAGTTAAACAGTAATATATAATAATATTTTATCAGTAATGCCAACAAAAATCAACAAGGGGAAAGAAAGAAGCGATCAACTGAAGATTCTTGTTAAGACGAGCTTGGGAAGTTATTTACTTAATGCCACTGGAAAGGCTAACTATTAAAGACAAACCTGTTGCTATTAGTTTCAGCAGTGAGTGAATATATGAACATAAATGCTACTGTAAAAATAAAATAACAAGATGAAGACCTTTTTTGATTTAACGTATATTAAAAATTTGCGAGATTATAAATCCTAATGCGGAGTGGATTTTACTATACGAAATAAGTATGCCCAGCATTTGGAGACACAAAAAAACAACTGAAAGCCACATTGGAATGATGGTGGAAAAAGTCTGGTATTTTTTACATTGTGTATCAACGGCTAAGAGGAATATCGATCTATCTTAGCTGCCGATTCAAAAACGTCCTATTTTCAATATATATTCAGTTGAGATAGGGCATTTTTGAACCAAATTCTGAGATATGACGGTTTTCAATCAAATTCTGAAATAGGACGTTCTTGAAAAGTTTTCTGAGATAGGGCGTTTTCAAACTGGCTGCCGAGTTAGGTCGATATTAAACCCAGCCGTCTGTATGTAGTTATGTATAAGAATCTCCAAAACAACAAAACCAATTACAGGAGAGGATAAGGGACGCGATGTACTAATGAGGACGTCAAATGAAAGGGTTCAGTGCTATGTTTTGTGTTAATTGTTATGTAAATAGTTATACTAAGCTAATATGTAAGTGCTATTTAGATAAAAAAAAGATATGTACATATATGTATGTATATTTTTCAGTCATACTATGTCTAATTGTTGTGTGTATTATATTTTGTTTTTTGCATTAAATCAGACTCCCAGATGAAAGCGTGAAGTACGCCGAAACGCGTAGGAAAAATAAAGCTATACCAATGACCCAATAGGAAATTTTAACACTGCCCTCAAAAAACAATCAGCAAAACCAATTCAAGGCTACAATATAAGTCTTTTTTGGAGAATGCTGATGCAACGGTATTTATCCATATAATGGCACAAATTTAAATGTCAATAAATATTATGCTGGACGAGAGTTTGCATGGTCTTTTAGGCAGAAAAAATGTAGATTAGCCAATTTCTGACAACTTAACTGACTCAATATCATTTTCCACCAAAACACAACTTACACACGAAGACGATATACCCTAGCCATACAACCAAAAACGCTTTGAAAATTTCATATATTATCTACTAGTTTTTATCCATAATTGCATAACAGTGCAAATTTCCGACGGGTACGTTTTCAAAAAAAAAAACATAAATTAAAATTATTTAACACGGTTAAGCTGAAATTTACAAAATATATTTCAAAAATGTTATTTAACTAACCTGCGATGCTGAAGGGTAGCCGCCGTATCCAAATTGCGCATAAGCTGCCATTTTTTTTTGTTTCTAATTTTCTAACACTTCGAAATATTTTGGTATTATGGTTAAATCGATTGCACAATGTTGCTATTGCACGATATGTTTGCGTTCAGTTTTTTTTTATGATGAACTCAGTTATGGGATTTTGCGATGGAGGTAGCAATACGCATCTATTAAATATTTTTAGGCAAATGTTTTTTTTTTTTTTAATTCTTAAATATTTTCATCATACACCTTTAATGAATGTTTCTCGCCTTTTTTATCCACTTTTTCTTAGTTTGTTTCACAGTTTTTCATTTATGAGTTTTCAATATTATTTCACTCGCAGCTTCATTCAGAACGAACAGTTCTTTTTTTTTTGAATTTTCAAACATTTCCGTTTACGAATCTTCTTGGCGAAACCCGCTTGCTTCCGGCCACATGCATACAGGCTAACACACTGCTGCCGTCGCCAATATCCACTGCCAAAATGTGGCCTCCACAAACACTCTGCTGCGCGCATGCAAACACGCGCATATGAGTCCCAAATTCCTACGCAGCAATGCGTCTAACCAACGTCAAACGGAAATGTACGACGTCAAAGCCGTCGATGGAACACCAAACACCGAATATCGAATACGCAACGCAACGTAGCAACAACAATCTACAGCGCGCACGAAACGTAACAATAGACCAAAAATACAAAAAAATAAAAACAACAATGCGAAAGGGTAAAACTTCCTCGATTCTTTGTTTTGGGCTGACGCGAGCACACCACTCCGACGATATCCGTTTACACTGTGCAACGCCACTCACGCTCGAACACGAACTGGTTGGATATGCCGCTCTGGTCGAGCGCCAAAGCTATCGACGCCACGCAATCAAGCAAATGAGTCCAACAAGAAACCGTCGTTGTTGCTCCACTGCTGGTGGCCACAGTTGTTGGCTGAGTGAGGTGTCGTTGTTGTTGCCATTGCGACGACTAAATATTTGGCGTGCAGCACGCATTGAGGAGCGCCACTTGAAATACAATCAAGTGCTCCCCATTTCGTGGCGCGCCGCCAACTCGTTGGTGCGAAAGAGATAACTATTTGATTTGTATTCTTATAAGACTCTCGCCTGCTCTCTGTATACGCCGCCAACTCAGGTGTGCGCTCAATTTCTAGCGAGCTGGTTGAGCAGCCATCGACCGCCCATTTTTAGCACTGCACTGAGACTCTTCATAGCTCTCTAGCGAGTAACTGCATTTGCTTGCTACTCGTTGGCCTACACAACGCATTCGCTGGCAACTGCCTTGGTGTTGTATCGCACGCGCCTTGCACTGGAAATGTGTCAGCTGCCCCCCTGTTGCCCCCTTCCAGTAAGCGAAAAAGTTTTTATTGAAAGCAAAATGTCTGCTCTATCTCGTTAGCTCACAAATAGCGGCATCTTGCTCACGCGCAATGGCTTATTTCTCCACGGCAACAAGTTTCCATACAATGCATTGCATTGTTGTTGCTACTTTGGTTTGCTTGTACATAACTACTCGCCTGGGGAAATAATCGCAAAGCAAACATACCCAAACGGTTGTTTTTGTTGCTTTTATTGCACCAAAAGCTAGTCAGCCAATCACAAAGCTTTGCCTTGGCATTTGTTGTTGCGGCCACATTGTTCAGGTGCGAGTTGTCTTGGCTTAAGCAACAAACTTCACAGTTGAAATTTTAGTTTTTTCTTCTCTGAATTATGGAAAGCATCCCTGAGCTTAGGCGCTTTTGAAGTATCAAAAAGACATCTCCAAGTTTAACAAAACCAGAATTGCGCAAGCAGGCTCACTTAAACTACAAAAAATTAAAAACATTGAGAACTTCGTGGATCCAGGACTTTGCAGGCGATCTGTTGCGAATAAAAATTAAAGATATGCAATTATTTTTGACAACTTAAACTGCTAGAAAGCATCGAGTGGAAAGGTTCTGCAGAAGAATTATGGGCTTTTGCAGATTAGCTATGGCGAATACGCAAACGATAGCAGGATAAGCTGTATAATAGCCTATTTCCACCAGAGGCATAAACGATTAGAGCTCATTGGTATGGTGGCTTCACTGAATCGTCATTTAGTTCCTTTCAGTACTTACTGGGGGTAAAGCATTGACCAGTGAGGGCTGTGGGTGAACAGTGGCCAAAGGCTTTACGCTTTTAATGTTCCTACTTTATTTTGTGCACCAAGCAGATTTGCCGCTTTAATAGAGACTAGGAGCGCCAGTTACTGTCGAAACTTTACCGATTTCTACTTTTTTAAGACCCTTGAAGAGGTTTTCTAACTTAGCACGTCGTTTAACTTATAAAGTACAAAATTCCTACAATTTTTATATCTTTGAAGGTCTTTGGAAGACTTTGGCAGGGCTTCTAATTGACCCGCTACAATCCAGTTTGTCAATAAATTTCGATAATGTTATACATATGGATAATTCAATGAATTTCACCAATACTGAAATTCGATAACTCAGCCAAATTCGATAACTCGACTAATTTCGATAATTTTCGATACATTTCGATAACTGTGAATTTCGAGTGCTCCATAAAATACGATAACTTAAAAATTTATATATGTCGATATAAATCGATAACTCGATAAGCATTGGATATCTCTAGAAATTTCGATAACTCGGTTAATTTTGAAACCCCCATATCTTTTCAAATCTATCGACAAATTTCTATAACTCGTTACAATCTGGAAACACGAGAAAATTCGATAAGCAGTGATAACTCGATAAACTTATATGTATAACTTTGAAAATTCGATAACTCGATATATTTTGAAAACTCCAAAAACTTCGATTCGATAAATCGACAAATTTCAGTAAATCAATAAATATCGATAACTCGTTAAGTTGAAAGTATACGATGAATTACGATAACTCGATAAATTTCGTTAACTCTATAAATTTTGATAGTTCAATAAATATCGATAAATTGATAAATTTCATGAAATTCACAAATTTCGATAATCCGATGCTGGTCTTTATTATAAGATTTGGCGCGATAACATGGAGCGGAGGCGTTCTTTTAGAACAGGCACGAGTGAACCCCCTAACAATTTCACCATATTTTTGTGCATTGCATATCAATGGACTTCGTATGTGGTAAACACTGCCGGATCATTTGATCTTGGAGCCGCCTTCTCAAAGCTATCACACTAATGGATACCTGGTTCTCAAGCTGGCTTCTGGATTCAACAGAATTTTTTAAGCGAATAATGTTGTCTACCAGATTTAAAAGGCAAAATAATTCAGAGTTGCAAGTGTCGTTAAAATTACAGTGTATGGAAGTGCTTTATTGGTTCGATATACTTGACCAACCCAAAATAGTTTAACCCTCCTGAAGAAAATCCGTTAAAAGTTGGGGCACGAAGTCAGCGGTGATCCTTGCATTAAAAAAATACTATCGACAAAGCACTGAAGCTCGTCAATATTTAACTGGGGCGATGTTAGACCGTAGAGATCCCGGTTGATAAAATTGGTTCCCAGGGACCCCTTATGCTGAGTTGAAAGGATTTTTATTAAGCTGAGGGAATACGTAGACGTTTTTATACCCGAGCGCACTTGTGCACAAGGGTATATTAATTTTGTTCACATAACGGTTGTTTGTAACAGCCAAAACGAATCGAGATAGATATAGACAAATGTATACATAAATGATCAGGATGAAAAAAGAAATCGATTAAGCCATGTCTGTCTGTCCGTCCGTCCGTCCGTCTGTCCGTCTGTCCGTCTGTCCGTCTGTCCGTGTACACGATAACTCGAGCAAAAATTGAGATATCTCAACGAAATTTGGTATGTAGGTTTCCCTTAATCCAAGGTAGGTTGGTATTGAAAATGGGCGAAATCGGACTTTAACCACGCCCACTTCCCATATAACGGTAATTTCCAGAAATACGAAAACTGCGATATTTTAGTAACTACTGAAGATAATTCACTCAAAATTGATATTTACAATAATTTTTAGACGAAAAATAAGAATATTATAAATTTTTGGAAAATGGGCGTAGCCACGCCCACTTATGGTTACATGTGTATATCTTGGTAACCGCTGCACCAATTTCTTCCAAACTTGGCACAGTTGTTGGCCTTGGTACAGCATAAAAAACCGCCGAAACTTTTTAAAATCGGACAATAACCACGCCCACATCCCATATAACGGTAATTTAGAGAAATACAAAATCTTCGATAAATCAGTAAATATTGAAGCTAATTTATTCAAAATTGATGCTTGCAACAATTCTTTACCAAGAAATACGTTTATGGTAAAATTTTGGAAAATGGGCGTGGCACCGCCCACTTATGATCACATATATGTATATCGGTAACCGTTCTACCAATTTGTACCAAACTCGGTATGGTTATTGTACTTGCCACGTGTAAGCAAAACGTTGAAAATTATTGAAATCGGACTAAAATAACGGCCGATTCTCATATAACGGTAAATTTAAGAAATGCTTGAAACTTCAATATTTCGAAATTGAAGGACGCTAATTTACTCAAAATTGTTACAACTCGGCTTACCATCTAGCGGAAGGTTTCGGAAGGGTGAAAAAACATATATTTAATACTTGCGCCGGGTATTTAATGTTCGGCTCCGCCCGAACTTAGCCTTTCTTACTTGTTTTAATTCATATTGATGAAAATTTTTTTCCCCACTTATGTAAGAGCACTTAAGACTAGGGCTGTGCGATTAATTGATTACTCAAAATTTTAATTAATCATAAAGTAAATAACTCAGTTATTCGATTAATTACAAATTATGATTACTCAAAAGTTCAGTTACTCGAGTAATCAAGATTTTTGATTAACCAAAAAAAAATATTTGAGTAATTTGCTTTATGATTAATCAACATTTCGAATAAAATGAATAATCCACATTTCAACTCTTTACATATATATAAAGTAGTTAAAGTTCCTTGATAGTTTGAAAACAACGTTTCTGTTTTCAAAAATTAAAACGAAAAATTTTTTTCATATACAGGGCGTGTGTGAGTCGGTAATAAAGTTCTATGGGGAAAGCTGTTGAATAATACTTTTACTATGGTGAGACAGTTTTGCCAATCTGCTGTGTGAAATGAAATATTTTTTGACAACAGTAAATTTTTGATAACCGCATATTTATGCGGAATAAAATATTACAAATTGAAGTGAAATTAATATTTTAAGAAAACCATCGTTGATTGCAATTCATCAATTTAAGCTTTTATTTAACGAAAAACTACACACATCAAAAATCTTTGCGATTGCCAATATTTTCTATGCAATTCTCAAAAATTACACTAGCCTCATGAGCTACTGAAATTTTATTCACCCCATAGTTGTCAAAAATTTACTCGCCGAGAACTTTGTTACCGATTCACACACGCTCACAGAATATAAAAAAGAAAATAACATTTTCCAAGGCAAACTCTTTTAACGAGCAAAATTATTTTTTTTTTGAGTAATCATATTTCATAATCAAAATCTTGATTACTCGAGTCATTGATTAACCGAATAATTGATTAACCAACTTGCTCGAGTAATCGAATAATCGCACAGCCCTACTTAAGACAATTCCAAATTTTTCCAGACTATTTTTTCGTTTGAACTGTGGACAGTGGGTAGGTGAAGTGGAAGGCGCAGCAAAAAAATCAGTGATCGTTGCGCGTCTTCTGAACGGCTTGATACATGAGCTGTCAGTGCGAGTTTAACTATGTTTGTCATTTAAACTCAGTGTGCAGTTTTTTAGTCAAATTTAAACTAAGTTTAAACACCAAATCTGGCTGGGTTAAGCCGAGTTTAAACTATCATCTGTTAAGTTGAGTTGAGTTTAAACCAGTGCTGAAAAACTGACCCTCAAAGGTAAACACCATTTTATTGTATATTTTTGATTAGTTGTTCACAAAAATTCGGGTATGTCTTTGTTCACTCACAAATGCTACTTAAACACAAAAAAAATGTTCTGCATATTTCCAGGGGACATATTTGTCTATTATTTCTATGGACTTTTACCTTCTTTGTAGAAAGGTTTTGTCAGAGAATACCCCTAGTGAATCTTTAACCCTTTAGCAGCTTTCCAAACGCCATTTAATTCAGATTTTCAAGAAAAGAGGTCAAAATTACCCCTTCGTGAAAGATCTAAAGCCTTAAAATATTATAAAAAGTGTATACTCGTGAAATTTTACTGTATAAATACAAACTACATATTTCGCTCCGATATGAATTTTAAGCCTTTTTTGCACTTATTCTAAAAACACTCAGGCAAAAAATTGTGAACTTATTTAAATGGCCATAAAAAATTAGACTGAGATTGCAAAAAGATGTGGAGGTTTTAGTATAGGCCTTTCATCCTGAGTTGGAATCATTCCACTCCCAGAAAATGAGCCTGAAATTGTGGCCCAGGATTATTGCATTCGCTCTACTGGAAACTGATTTTTCTATTACAATAATATTTATTCATGAATCCATAGATACTTTAATTACCCTAAAATCACTACCTATCTCACTTCACTTCTGCGGAAAGCGAAAAAAAAAAAATATTTTGACATTGCAGCCACTTATAAAACGAGCAATCATGCAATATTTATTACACATTGCAGAAAAAAAAACAACAAACATAACTATCACTCTATTTCGAAACGATTTCGAAGTGAATATGAAAACCAACAACCAACACTATGAAATATGTGGCACGCATTGTGCGATAACCACAGCGACAGATGTTGCAATTAAAATGGCATAAAATGCATAGACGACCGCGCACCATTTGGCTGACGAACCGCAGGCTGGACCAGGGGACACGCAAAAGGAACGACGCATGGGCACGGGTGGAAATCAATTCTGACACATTAACAGGCGACAAACGGAGGATTAAAAAAAATGGCAAAGCAACAACAACAAAATTGAATTAAATGCATTCAAAGCCTTTGCGCAATTTTACAGTTAGGCAAATGGCAAAAAAAAAAACGATAAGCAAAATGAAAAGTGCTGGAGGGGAGAATTAGGAAGATCGAGGGTAGGACGTAACAGCAAGCAGGGAGTGCTAATAGAAATATTTATTACATTCTATAACTGCGTGTGCGTGCGTGTGTGTGATGGCAGGCAGCGTGAAGGATGGGCGCAGTGAGAGTGTCACTTTTCTGACAGTTGACAGTTCAATTGTCAAAATAGCTTTTCAACGTATTGCAAAGAAATGAAAATGAGTGTCAACGACTACAGCGACCGGCTGGGTAAGGGAAATCGCGTACAACGGTTAAAGGCATTTAAAGAGCTTTTAGTGTAGTTGAACGCATGCGGACCACTTTTCGCAATGACAAGTGCGTTCGTTTTCCCAAAATGGGAGTTGCCACTGCTGGAGAGCGCAATGGGCGGTCGTGCCACAAATGTTTACGCCACAAATCAACCACATGTGGCTCGATGTGAGCTATCGGTGAGCGAGTGGTGCAGCAAGTAGCCTCTTTGGCCGGTTGATTGATTGTTTGTGCGCGGGCGTTGAACCGGACACACTGGCCCGGCAAGCGGTGTTGCATTTGTGTGGCTTGTAATGTCCTGCTGCTGTGTTGTAATTTAGTTGCGAGTTCTTGCAAAAATCCAGCGGCAAAAAAAAATCGCAAGTAATCCACTAAACGCTGAAAGTATGAACAGCAGCACAGCAGCGGTCGGTCAGCCAAGGCGTAGCGCTTAAAAAACGTGTTGAGTAATGCAACAAATCGAAGTCAACACTTAGGCGCGCAGCAGGATGCAATGACTTATTGTTTTTTTTTTTTTTTT
>NW_016160155.1:0-23740 GCF_001687245.7 Rhagoletis zephyria | reverse complement strand
TTTTTTTTTTTTTTTGTACAACAAGCAATGAGTTTACTTTTTCTCGCCTCTTTTTTCGCCCGTCACAGTGACAAAACGCTGCGCGAAGGAAATGTGGCAACCATAACTCTCAACACTCCTTCAGACACTCAGCTGCTTTTTTTTTTGTTGTGATTTTCGCAAATACCATTTGACCTCGCCAAAACATATTCCCATTTAGATTTTTTTTTTTTTTCATTTGGAGTAAATGCGAAAAGGGCGGCACTTATGTCGTTAAGGCGAGTATTTTAGCGCCGCCAAACTACCTCGCTTATTTTGTGGTTTTCACTCAGCAATTTATATGTTTGTATGCAAGTATGCAGTTAGTACCTGCCACTAGCCGCTTATATGGATTCACATTTTTGCGTCACACTTTTACAAAATTTTTATAGGTTAATTCGTTTTTATTATGCAGCCGTAAAATTTATGTGCATATGTATGTATGTGTGACTTTACAAATGGCACTGCTAGGAAACCAAAGCAAAAAGTGGAACTTACGTTTCACAGATGTGCAGTAGGGTGGTCCAAAAAAAAAGTAAAGTCGGATTTTTTTTTTACCAAAAAATATTTAGAGAGTGCTCAAAGCGCTCAAAGTTTTCTGTGTATTTTATATGAAAAAAAAAATTCGTAGAAATGGTATAGAATTCATGATTATCAATATTTTTCGATTGGAAGAGATTCCTAGTAAAAATACCCAATTTTTTATTTCACCATTTTTAACATTTTTCACGGTAACTATATTTTCTATGTCCGCCAAAACCCTCAAAAAATGCAATGGGAGAACCAATAAAAAATTTTTAGTATTAAAAAATGGTAAAAGAAACAATTGGATATTATTATTGGAAGTCTCCTGAAGAGGGTCAGAGTTTTCCACGAAAAGTTGTTTTTTCACATATAAAATACATAGAAAACTTTGAGCGCTTTGAGCATTCTCTAAATATTTTTTGGTTACAAAATAAAAAATAGGGGTTTACATTCCGTCTTTACTTTTTTTTTTACCACCCTAATGTACATAAATAAATGTAGCCGCATGAGCGCCACCCCATTTTGTTAGAAGCCATACATCACACTACCGTCACAACCCATGTGGCCCCAGCACATCAAACAATTTATTGCTCACCTTTTTGGTATGTGAACGTATGTAGCTTAAATACTTTAGTAAAAAGAAATGAAGCGTTGCAGTATATAAAGTTCCATTGAAGTGCACGTAAAAATTCACCACCAAACACCAAAGTAGTGAAGTCGTAAAATTTACATTCATCCAGACTCTCATCGCAGGGATATTTCTTTTATAGCATATCTAGTAGCTTGGCTTTTAGGTCTCTTCAAAAAAGTGAAAAATAACTTTAAATTTATTTTATGAAATAAAAGTTTAACGGCAATCTTGTATGAAAGGACGCTCTAGCAGTGTGAACTTGATGAACAAAACTTCAAAATAAAAGTGCTAGGCTTGAGATAAACGAAAGAAATTGTCAAAAATAAATGCATTTAGATAGATTTTTGGAAGAAAAACCCCAAATCCTGCAATAAGTTTAAAAAAAATAGACCATGAACCATTCCGAAACTCTAATAGCGGGGCATTAGCGGGGGCCTTTGGAAGTTAATAGAATATCCCAAAAAATTGTTTTAATCGGTTGATATTTTCTAGGTCAAGGGTACACCCCAGGGGGATCAATTTCACCGCTTCTGTGGAATACGGCAGTAGACAGCCTCCGTCAAGAACTTGAATATACTGGCGGGATGATATTAGAAGAGCTATCTAGCAGGAACAGCTCTCAACATTGTCCGGCCTAATTCAAAGGTCCCTAAACAAGCAATTCTATGGTGTAAGAGACTGGGACTGAGAGTGAATCGTGAAGAGACGAGCCTAGTGCTCTTCACTGGGAAGCTCAAGATACCCCATATCGATCATATACCTCTAGAAGGGAGGACCCTTGTAATATAGAAAGATACCAAATACCCAGGTCTTATACTAGATAGGAAACTAAACTGGGGATCTAACATTGCAGAAAGGGTGCGCAAAACAACAGTAGCATTATAATACTGTAGCAGGTCAATAGGTAAAATATGGGGGATGAAACCCAAAATAATACACTGGCTATACCAAACAGTGGTAATCCGACCAATTCTCTACCGCGGTATAGTTGTATGTTGGGCTACTCTTGAGAAGGAGGTATATAAACTCTAAAAACACGTATAAAATCCAAAGTGAACGCAAGCACTCTGACAAATGGTGTGATGAGAACAACAGCATCTAAGGCTCTGTATCTTCCGGTGGACCTACAGGCCAAACAGGGGCAAGCGTTGCCCTTCCGAAGCCTGCTCCAACTACAGCGTTTACGACTCTCCTACCCTCAAGGCAGGAGTGGAAACAAGACGCTGTAAGGGGTGGCGTTTCCATCCATGTATACACAGATGGCTCAAAGCACGAGGGTGGGGTTGGTTAAGGTCTATACTACGAACACCTGGGAATCTCCCTTAGCTTTCGTCATCCAGACCACTGTAGCGTTTTTCAGGGGGAACTGAAAGCAATCGACAGGGCCACAAAATTGTTTAGGTGCGAAATGATATTCCAAACTGAAGGGTAAATTTTCGTTGACAGCCAGGGGCAATAAAAGCCTTCACGAAGCAGTCAACAAACTCCATTTTAGGCATGAAATACCTCACATCTCTAACGATTTGGCTGAGTCAAATTCCTTATTTCCGAGGGGCTTACTAAAATAGTGAACGACGATTGCATGATGAAACCACTTGTCAGTTTATAACAGGACACTGCCTAAGTGGCAAGCATGCCTATTGACTAGACGTAAGCTTACATGACTTCTGTAGAAATTGTCAAGATGAAGTGGAGGAGGTAATGATGCTGCACCTGTTGCGCCATGACCGAGCTCTATCCCGACGAAAGCCTCCACTCTGGGTAGACAATTCTTCGACAACTTGGAGGACCTTGAATGAGCGGAAATCAGGGATCACCTGCGGATTTCTGCGTTAGGTAACCATGCGCCAAAATCGTTTGTATGGAATATGCATTGCCGCATTTATTTATCGCCTAAATTTTATGAAATTTGATTTTTTTTTCGCTCCCAAAATGGCCTACGCACCACTTTTTTAGCCGAAAATTACGACAAAGGTCGTTAAATTTTACAATACCCAGCATTCAAACAAATTTTCTTTCAAACATTTTTTTCAGACTGGAAAGCATTGGCTATTGCATTGAAGTTGGCAGTTAATAGGACTAGAGATGCTTTTGCTTGATAGGCGTGACCAATAGTGATGCATCCTTGTACAAAAACAAAAAAAAAAAAAAAAAATTTAAACCAACATTCTCCTCAAACCTAAAATCTAAATTTCGTGTACAATTTAACAGTTGTTGCATACTCAATACCTATGTATAAAAAATTTGAGTTCTCCACCTTGAGTGCGAATCAAATATGTATTAGCAAACCTACAATGCGCACTTGTACTGCTAAATACTTGAAGACATACTACGACAATTGCAATGCAAATAAATTATGTATGTATTTATGTATAATCCCCTTGAACCATCATGAATAAATTCGTACGCAAGTAAATCTGCGTGCGGCTGGGTCGTCGTCGCACATCAGGTGTTTCATTTTCCACACTCAATTTGTGCCTTGACCATTAATCCCTAACACCGGCAATACAAACATGCTGCATTGCATAAACACACACACGCACCCTCACATAGCCGCCATTCATAAGTATTTAAGTATGTAAGTAGAATTGAGCTCGCGCTTGTTTACCAAGAATCGCTGTTATCGCTAATACTAAAACAACAAGAACAACAAATAAATATGTATGTACATAAATCCACACAACATCATTAACAACGCATTACGGAAATGAGCAGCGCGCACTAACAACCAAACACACACACACACACAAAGAATGTGAGTAGTAGTTGAGAGTTTGTGATAAGAGTAAATAAGATATAAATGTTGAGGACAGCAAAGCTGTTTAATGCAATTTACCATTTATGCCGCGTAACTACGCTTAGCACACCCGCACCCTCTTGCGACCCTTGGGCGTCGAGCTAATAGCGCATCGTTCACCCTCTCCTCTAAGCAAATAAACTAAGCCCAATATCTACATACAACGAGGGTTACCGAACGACACAAGTGTGCGCGCCTTTATGGTATGCCAGGCTCTGCGCTAACAAGCATCTTTGCGTCCTGCGCGCTGTTGTGTGTAGATATGTGTAATAGTCGAGTTCAAGGTTTCGAATCTCCATCAGCTGCTTCGGTGCGCCCTTTTGACTTGAGCACTTTAATGCACAGCGGGATTTACAGCTGCCCGGTAATCACATTGGCTTCCATTACACACACTCACACACACACACAGCCAGGCACACACACACATACAGCAGCCCGCTGCTCATCGTTCGGAAGCGTTAATTTGTTTGTGTGCTACTTGTCAGCTCCCAAGTGGGATTATGTCACTTCCGTTTGACATTTGCATTTTTGATTGACATATTCTCCACTGAGCCGTTATGTGGCCAATACGTTTTTGGTTCTTTTTATTTCCAAGGCGCCGCGCAACTCAAAATTTACAGCTTCAATTCTGTGATAGGCAGTTCTGTTCCTTGCTCTCTGTAGTGATCCTTAAGTACGTGCATTTATGCGACATATGTACATATTTTTGCTCTGTTTTTGGTCTGGGTTTAAGAGATTTTCACAATTACTTTGCAAACACTTTTTGCCAACTTTACGCATTAAATATCTACTTAGGTACGTTGTTGCATTTTGCTGCCTGCCTTGTCGGGGATTAGTTTGGATTTTGTATAAAAGTATATTCACATATATATGCATATGGAAATGTGTTGTACCTACATTTTTCAATTATGAATATTCAAATTGAAAAGAATTTTTTTGTTTTCTTTAATAAGGCCAAATTTCTTTGTGAGCAGAATTTCAATAGCGCTGCTGGGTTAATTTTGTTTTATTCTTAAAAAGTTTTTTTCCTCTCCTTTAAAATTTTTAAATTGGGACTTAGCAACTTTTCGCACTAAGCTAGCGATATAAGCATACGTAATCAAATACAAAAAAGAAATATTTATTGAATGAAATAAGTTAGTAGCAAAAAATAAAATTTATTTTTAGAAGCTTTCTAAATATGAACGAAATCGGACCATAAATAAGGGTATACCAAATAATTTCGACTACTGCGCCACCTATCGGATTTTTTTTTGTAGATTTATTCCTTTTCATGCAATACACGTTCTAAATATGCACCAGGTTCGGCTCATAAATACGGGTTCTTTAAATATCGCGACTCCTGCGCCACCTATCGGATTAATCTTTCGTATTGCATTGTCATCGGGTTCTGAGCCAACTGTGAAGTTTCAAGTCTCTAGGTCATCGGCAAGTAAATTGATTGCAAAATTTTCCCCAAACAAACATACTTACGTACATACATACATATAGAGCAAGTTAGATAAAAGCTTGTAAAAAAATACTTACGGCCGTTTGTTCAATGTCTGGTTATCCCTAACTCCAAGTTAAACACCGTTATGGACGTTTTCGGCATCATGCATATAACATGTGATCGATAAAGCAGTCGCAGTACTTAACGGGAGCTTCGAACTCCGATTTGTGTTAACCAGACTAATTCTCTACGATCGGTGAGTTTAAAAATTCGATGGTAAGCGATTAGTCGATTAAGTGAAGTCGACAATTTTTTGAAACAACTTTTGCGAATCGACTAACGAGAGCTCTACTTTGCAGGTATTTTTTTCATTGTAAGACTTTCATGATATCTTACTTCAATGCGGACGAAACGCTCCGCCCCCGCCTTCCTCTGATAGTAAATAACACAGTATTAGTTTCGTTAGGGTTAGCGGATAGCTCAGTCTCACCGCGCTAAGGTAACCAAAATACGTATTCAGTGTTCTTTGCGATTGCCTCCAATGAACTATAATAATGGTCTATGTATAATGATTTATTATTATTGATTATTAATGAAGCAGGCCATATGCTCTGCATTAGTCTTGCAGAGATATTTATTACCAAGCACCAGAGCAATATAAAAACCACGCCGCCCTGAAGATAGCTCCTGTGACATACTACACCCCACCGCACGAAGCCGTATGACCTTCAGCATGAGCGTTGCGCTATTTCAAGACTAAATTAGAATTAGATTCGCCCAATCTTATTTTATTTTAGGCTTTGTTCATTTTGGCAACCATAATTTGAGTATTTATCCAAGTGAAAACGAAGCTATGAAATCCTCTTCCAAGGCGGCCAACAGCAGCTCAACACCGCCAGCCAGTCTAAGTAACTTAAAACTGGCAAAGGATCAAACAGACATTGCCAACATTCCAAACGCCATTTCCCTGTATTGTACCGGTATTCCCCTACCGTTGCGTAGTATATTTAACGGCGCCTTAAGACCACTGAAAGATAATTAGATGAGTGCTTCATAGCTGGGTTGGGGTTTGCGAATCAGCCAAGCTGAACCTAGGGCACTAGCTACATAGGCCTATAGCTACTTCCAAATTAGTTACTCAGATCAGACTTCGCTAATTAGCTGGATTTACATAACGAACTTTTCTTTGGTCTTTCTGAACACAGGTGAATTTTTGCCAATGAGATAAAAATGTTAAAAAAGATGCAGACATGATGTTCCTTGGTCAGCAACCGGTCATAGCTCATCTGCCTTTTGCCATCGAATTGGGTAAATGGATGAATATTTGACTTAGCAATGAGTGCGGGGCATAGAGATGCTGCAGCTGGACTACAAAAATTGTTGTTTTCCTAAGTCTCTGCTCTTACGTATTACCTGTAATTACCTTGCATGGATTTAAATCAGATGGACTATTTTGGACTATTAAGGCACAAATTCATGTTTGGTGGACTAAATAATGAATAAGTACATATGTACGCGGAGATCCAAGAATTAGTCAGTGCTTTTACTGATACTTCGTTCATAAAGCTACTTACAGCGGATAGTTAGAAAATTTATTTTTTTATCGATTTCTTTATGTAAATAAACAAAATAGAAACCATTTCTTATAATGTAAATTTTTTTTATGAAATTTCTTAAGTTCTCGCCATCAAGCCAATGTCCGTCTTGCATCAACTCTAATCCAGTTGAATGATTCCATTTCTTCTCATAACATTTCCATCTGCCTCTTTCATCGCCTAACTTGCGGCTGACTGCCCTCGGTGGATCTGTTCGTTTGTCCAATCATTTCATTCCAATTTATTTGCGGCAGTTAAATGCAGGCGCCACAACACCTTGTTGCAAATGCTATTTGCCGTAACAAAAAAAAAAAAAACAAAAACAAAGGAAAAGAAAAAAGATCTCCAACAATGACGGGGAAAGCAAAAGGAGACGCTCCCGACATACCGTCAGATCAGTCAGAGGAGATACTAAAAGAACTAAATACTTGAAAAAGAAAAGCGCAAAACAGAAACGACAAACATCGCATGAAAAAAGTGCAGTGGAATGGAAAAAAACTAGCAGAAAAAAATGGAAAGGAACTTCACTCGCACTTGAAGAAAAAAAAAGAAGCGCATTGAGAGATCTTGCATTCGTGCAACATTCGAAGTTTTTAGTTTAGCTTAACCGCTGCTTGCACTGGCAGCGTCATAAAGCTACGTAGGTACGTAATACGTATAGTATGGCCAAAAGTCCAATTGCCAATTATGCGCGCCGCGCAGAGCAACAAAAACAATGAGATTTCTACAATAAAAATAACAACAATAGCACAAAATAAAAACCATGCTAACTAGGCGCAGCCAACAAAGACAAAAAAACAGCAGCAGCAGCAAAATCCAGTTCTTCAACTGCATTCGCAGCCAAAGATGTTGTACGGCGGATTTTTTTTTTTTTTCGTTGGTAATTTTTTGCTTTCGAGATTTCTGTATTTTGCTGTTATGTTTATTTCGTTTGCGTTTTATTTGCTTTGTATATTTGTTTGTGGTGGTGGCAAATGCAATTCATGACTCGCGAATGCTGCTGCAACTGCTGCAGTTAGGATTGCCGAATGCGATTGCCCAGTGTGGCTGGTGGCAGCAATTGGCTATGTTGGCTGCACCATGAATACCCACATACATACATACATACATGTGGATGTATATAGCTTGCTCCGTAGCTATTTGGCTGTGACCGCAGGCAGGCGCGACTTGCACTATTGCGATTTCGCGCCATGAATCTCGTGCATCGCTTTGCTGGTCGGTCGGGAGCGGCTCTGCAGTGGTCGCATTGGTGTTGCACCTTTTTTGGGGCGAAGGCGCTTGTAATGTCCAGCCAAACCGCCAGCCAGTGAGCCAACCATCAGGCCTGCACAACGCTAACCAGCCTCAGCTTCAGTGTCTCAGCGTCTCACACGAACGTCAGTGATATGACTTTGCAGCGAATGGTTATAGTATTCCACTTTTTATTTCTTTACACTTTCAAGTTCGTGTTGTTGGTGACAATTTATTTTTGTTCTATTTTCATATACATAGCACTTACGTATCTACATACATATGTACCCATGTGTGAGTGCTGCTGTGACATTTTTTGTTAGCCACTTTTATTGGAGTGTCTTAAATTATTTTCGAGCAATTTTTGCGCTTAATTTGATTTGTTTTCACTATCAGGCGCCAGAATTGTCGTGTTTGTCGCGCCAAGAAGCAAAAACAATAGCAAAAAAAAATTAAATGTTTTGCCTTTAGGTTATTGGTGAGGTAATGCAGATCGAAAGGAATGCCATTTGGGGCAATGGTCGGATTGTCGGTGGTGCATGAGTAGTTATTGTGGAATTTGATTGCATCGACTGCTCAATCGAATTGCATTGCCGCAATTTTTTGGCTGCACCGAAATCGAAGGATTTTTTTTTCTTTTTTTTTTGTATAAACGCGATGAGTTCTGCAATGCGACTTTCTGTTTATAATCGAGAAATTAATGAAACTGAAATTGTTGAAGCGATCACCGAAAACTTTAAAAATGCCAAAATACTTTTGAAATAAAAATCGACTTAATCCTAGATAAGAAGAACCACTGCGTGGCTAGGCACCGATTCCTTTCCCCCCCTCAAAGATCCTTTAGGGATGAGTGAGCGAGGGCAGTTGGTTGGAAGGAAACACGGGTGGACTTATTTATACACGGATGGGTTGAAGTTTGATAGAAGTGAATACCTACTATCTGCTTTAAAAGGTATACATTGGTGACTCCCCTGCATTCAGGAACAATACAAGGGAACAGGTTCTAGATCTCACTCTATCCACTCGTTGTAAAATTGAAGTTGTCAAATATGCACAGATTCCTAATGAATCAGGTGTCCTCAAACTATCTGTTAGAATCCTCATGAACAGCTGAAAGGAAACTCTCAACTTGCTAGCCGCGGTGAATATCCCTGGTTGCTAGAAATGGAACTTGGAAAATCTCACTATGGCTTTCCGTGTAAGTAAATAGTCCGGGGGTAAATCTAGATAGGACGTTGACGTGAAAACCTTGCATCGAGCTAAAGGTTAATCGAGCATTTCAGGTAGTTACTATACCTAAGATAGCAGACTGGTTACTTGCCGAGAGTAAGCGCGAAAACCAAATTATGCACTGTCCGCAGTGATAGCCAAGTCTCTGTAAAACCCTAGAAAAACACCCGTACTTGTGTGGGTACCTGGGGAAACTGTGCTCTTCAAGGTAAGGAAAGGGCTGATGAATTGATGAGCTGTGATTCTTTGGAACGTCCAATCAAACCGGAGCCAAATATAAGGTAAAAAATAGCAATAATTGGGAGGTATTTCTGGAAACTTATGAATAGGACTGCTGAGAACCAGTAGTGCAATACTGACAACTACAAAACAATCCAGTGTTTCCTAGAAGTCTAGACAGGATAGCTGCAAATTTATTTCTCTTGGTGACAGCAGGAGGGAGTTATATGCCCTGATTGGACTAATTGCGGGACAATCCATGTGGACGATTTGGGGTCATTATAGATATCATTGAGGTAAATTTTGCTTAGAGGATGAGAATAGTATAGCTGTCTGAAATGTAAAAAATGTGCAGAGCTTTAATGAGTACCAACGCAAACCGGCTGACGGTATCCCTCTTATTATTTCTATAGGTACGGGGGGCAATTGTGGCTGAGCGCTTGGAAAGTTGATCCTGGTTTTTCCAATTCCGTTTGTAAAAAAATCGTTCATGGAAAACTAGTCAGTCAGAAAAAGTCTTTCGTAAGAAAGTTGTCAATTCTGGCAACTATCTTGAAAACTCGCTTGAAAGATCTGCTAACGAGGAAATCTTAGCATTATTCTGCTTGCCTTTTAACAATAAGATTTCTAAAAACTAAGCGAAATAAAAATATATATTTTTTTTATAATAAATACTATAAATTAGAAGAAAATAAATAATAAAATTTAATTAGAAAAAAGATAAATAGTTTTTTTTATTTAATTAAAAAATTCTTTTGAAACAATAAAATCTAAAAATTAAAAAAAAAAACAATAAACTGGAAAAGGAAAAAGAAGCAGAGTTTAAAAATATAAAATAAATAAAAGTTAAAGGAAATTAATATTTTTTTTTTTTATAAAAAAAAATAAATATAAATTTTTTTAATTAAGTTAAGGAGTTAAGGAAAAGGTTAAATAAAAGACATATAATGGGTTTCTAAAAATTTATTGATATTAAAAAATATATACATTTGTAGCTACATCTTAAAATTAGAAACAAAATAATAATTTAAAAAATACATAAAATAAGTTTCTAAAATATATTAAAATCTTAAAATTAAAAAAGCAATTAAATAAAAAACGGAAAAAATTACCCTGCCAGATTGATTTCTATCAAAAGAGCTTTTCACCATGAAAGTTGACAAGCGTGTTTCTTTTTGTAAGACTTTTCTGCCAGAATAAAAAAATCGTTCAACCTATCTTGGCTACTGTCCTTCAAAAGACTTGCAACTATCTTAGTCAGAATTGCCCTGTAAGTAACTCTTAATAAATATTATAAATTTGCATACAGTAGATGCCCACACACTGGCTGTATGCAAAACAGCTGTCATTCGACACTTGCACTGCATCAAGCAAAGATTTCCCTGCAAAAAATGCGACTAATTCGGGATGACTCCGGGAGCAATCGCAAGGGAACATGCCACTAATACTACTTTTGATCTGTTTATATGGAATGAACTGTTCGCTTTTGTTCGAGGATGTCCTTTCTACCCGAATGGGTATAAAAAGCGACTAGTCACTCAAAAAAATAAAAATAAAAATAAAAATTCCCGCCAGCTGCGACTCCAACCCGGGTTCTCAGTTTTGGTAAGCGTGCCAACGCCACACGTGAAAAATCATTGACTAAGCTCTCACATATCATTTAATCGTTCATTGTATCCGTTAGAGATGAATCGAGACTAATTGATCTCCAAGTATACCCGTATGAGACTAGTTGCGACTTATTAATGCCCAATTGTAGTCACACAATTTTTTGTAGGGATTATTTCAAATAGTATATGTACGTATGTAAGTGCATATGCACTTGTTTTTAGTAAATTCTATTAAAAGTAATAGGTACGAGTATATTGTTTATTGAACCATTTCAATTAGATGCACTGACATCATTGAGTTTATTTTCCTCTTACGTGTATTTTGCTGAGAAAAGCACCAAATGACAATTTCCATTTGACAAATATTTACAAATTTCACAAAATGAATATGCACTTCGATGCACATATACATATATACACTCACAAAAACTTGCATATTCATACTAACATTCAAGCGCACACAGAATTTAATTTGGAATTCCTATCTTTGTCGTCTGGCTGCAAAGGACATGCGACATCCGTACGAAATGCATAAGACAGCGCAGATGGTATGGAAATTTGTAGTATGTACGAGTATGTGTGCTAGCCATAGATAGATGATGGAGGCAGTTTCGGTGGCATGCAACAAAGTAGCTGTAAAGTGTTAATTTCATTTTCAATTTGCCACATGCAATTGTGTCTTAGTGATTGTTGCAATGTCATCGTTTATCATCCTCCAGAGTTGCGGCAATTGAAGTCTTACTGACTGCAGTTATGTTTGTGTGTAGCAGCAGCAGCAAAACTTCTTCGACGGCCTTGTGACAACAATCACTTGTAGGCTGGTGCAGGAAATGCTGCTTCAGAATCTGCCACATTTACGAAGATGCGCTTAGATTGCATACAGCATACATATGTATGTATGGGTATGTTGTAAATGTATTTCAGCATCTATCACTTGCATTTCTCGCATTGCAAGTGGCGTTCAATAGTTGTTGCCTGTCTGCAACCGCTGCTGCTCCTAATGTCTCAAGCCAGGGTTGGTTGCATTTGGCCGCCCTGTTGGCAGATTATGCAAATGAATTATTGTATTTGGCAATTATGCAAGGAAAATATACTGTCAGTAACTGAAATACCCTTACATACATACATATGTACATGTATGTATATTTGGTGAAAGTATTGTGCTAACTTATATTTAAACAAAACTTTCATATTTAATATAAAGCATTGTTTACATAAGACATAATCCAGTTAGTTGGCAATAAAGCCAAGAGAGCCTCGCTCAAAGACTTACAAAGGGGAAACATATCTTCATATTTACAGGGCAATTCTGGCAGCTGTCTTTCAACTCGCCACAATCTTTTGAAACAAAACCGACTTCAATTCTTATGTAAATCTATCTATCGGATCTAAACCAAATTAGGATGGGTCCACCTCTAAAAAAGAATTATCGAAATCGATTATGCGGTAACATACAAAAACAAAAATATGCCGAAGAATAGATAGCCTCCTCCTTTTTTTGAAGTCGCTTAAAAATAATGAAAAAGTTACGATTTTGGTCCAAAGTTGTGCGGTAAAATAACTACATTAAAAAATATTCCGATGAATTGATAACCTCCTCCTTTTTTTGAAGTCGGTTGATAGGATATAAATTAATGAGATAAATTATTGTAAATTTTTAATAGCTATATTTTAACATGTCTAATAAAATTTACATTACAAAAAAATCTCAGCCCCCCTCACCCTCTAAATTATGCTCTGCTTACGCCCATGGTAGGGGGCCAACATTAGTGTGAAGCGCACCACAAAATCTTTAGCGCTGCTTAATTTTGTTGTTATTTTGCATACATAACTCATTTGTGTAAATTTACACATAAGGGTGCATCACCAAAAAAAGTAGTGGTTTTTTCACCGGAATCATAAAATTTATTATAATATAAGACTTTCGAAAAAGTTTTCCGCTTAAATATTAAGATTTACGTGAGCTGGACCCTTTTTAAAATACCTCCAAAAATATTGTTTTTTGATTGTGTTGATAAAATGAAAAAAAAAATCGGAATGCAGACCTTTCAAGCTTAAGCTCTTCTATGTTCTATGTTGAAAACCCAAATATTTCGGCATAAATCTTAAAATATAACAAATTTTATAATTTCGATGGAAAACGGTGCCGATTTTTTTTTATGGAGAGTGATGCGCTCTAATGTAGATATGTATGTATATCTATGAATGTAGGCAAATAATATGTGTGTACATATGTATGTATGTAAGTAGATTCACCGTGCACAATTGTCCTTAGACAGGGGAATAAGTATGTATGTATGTATGTATGTATGTGTTTTCCGCATTCGCACTTGTCACCTGACAAAATGTCAAATGAAGCGCATCCGCCATCCAAGCCAAGCCAACCAACCTTCAGCGGGACCACCAACTACAAATCCGCAAGACTTCAGCAGGTTGATGAATTCCTTAGGAGAATTCCATCGCATGGCTCCTCAACTGCAGCGCCATCACTTCTTACACTGTCAAATTAATTTGCATTCACGCATTTACTTCTGCTTTACTGCACTCAGCTCGGCGCGTATAAATCTAATTTTAATGCATTAATTTGCGGCCGCAGCAAGCGTTGTGTGTGGCAAGTGAGGCGTTGCAAGTGCAACTGCATACATACAACAACTCTAATTGAAGCTCCATCTCTGCCTGCCACGAATTCATTTCTCTCCTTCCTAAAGTTAATGAAATTTCAAGTGCGCACTGAGCTATGGGCAGGGAGAAGGGAGATGGAGGGGGGAGATATGTATGTAGATTTGGTGGCATTCAAATTGCAGGAAATTATTAATTACCGCTACAGTACTAAACCAAGGGGGATCCGTACATACATACACACGTTCGTGCCACCCAATTTTTGCCTGCTCCTTCATGATCGGGTGTCACCCCTGCGCTTGTTCGCAAATGTTTCATATTTTTTCATAAAATTTCAAATATTTGTAGTGAATTTTTTTTAGTGTTTTTTTCAGTATTTGTTGATATTTTTTTTGCAATGGAATGTCACCTTAATTTGCTGCTTGTTAGGGCGCACGTGTCCCAGTTGTGTGTTTGCAGTGTGCCGTTGCTGGTTTAATTGGGAGCTTCGGCCTTCAGCAGAGGGTGGTGTGAGGTGCAATTCAAAGGACCATTGCATTTTATGGTGGGGTTTTATGATTTTGTGGGATCTTATATTGGCAGTTGATGCCCATGTTAGTCAATTAGTAAAATATTTCAAACAAATACATACATACATACATATAGGCGAATTACGGAGAATTGGTTAGAGGTGCTTACTAACACTCGATAGGACCCAATTTCGATCTCTGGTCAGCAAATAATTTCGCAAAATAGTCTATTTCTGCCATGAAGAAGCTTCGCACAAAAATCATTCCCCGCTTAGAAAGACCAATTCAAGTCGTCCAGTCCCTATGCGTCTTTTCCGGGTACCGTATCAAATACCTTCGGAGCTGGAAAATTGGCTTTCTATCAGTCGTTTCCGCTGCAACCGATTTTCGCCGAAGCAAAGCGCAAAAGGGACAAAAAAACTTTGCGTAGACCTCACCAGCTTCACCCCTTGTTTTTGATTAGCTTAAGCTGGTAGATGCCGAAATACGTGAGTGCAAAGAGCTTAAAATGCTGGCCGACAGGAGATAGGCCCAAAAATTTTACCAGAGGGTTAGGCGACTTATGGAAGGTTTCAAGACCAGGGCGAACTCCTGTAAGATAAACAATGGCGACCTAGTGACCGATATCTCGAACGTACTTAAATTATGCAGCGAAGACTCTTCCACCATATTGAATGGCAACAGCACTGAATGTAGAGGAGAAGACGAACCCGAGCCCGCAGTCGATGACGATGGAGTCGATGTCGAGACGAGATATGAATTGCGATTATGCGGATGAAAAATACCAAAGTTGCTGGAGCTGATGGCCTGCCAGCCGAGCTATTCAAGTACGGCGTCGAGGACGACTTAAACTTAAGTATGGTCTGCCCAATCCACAAGAAAGGAAATTCCACCATATGCGCCAACTACCCGCGGGATCAGCCCTCTAAGCATAGGTTACAAGATCTTATCGAGAGTATTGTGTGAAAGACTGAAGCCCACCGTTAACGAACTGATTGGGCATTATCAGAGTGACTTTATATTTGGAAAATCCACCATAGACCAGGTATTCACAATACGCCGAATCTGGGAAAAGACTCGCTAGAAAAGAATCGACACTCACCACCTCTTTGCCGACTTCAAGGCCGCTTTCGACAGAACTAAAAGGAGTTGCCTATGGGCCACGATGTCTGAATTTGGCATCCCCTCGAAACTGATAGCGTAATGAGTTGGCAATACCACCGCTCCTCAGAATTGGAAAGACCTCTCCGAACCGTTTGCTACCAAGCGGCGTTCAGACAGGCGACTCCCTTTAATGTGATTTCTTTAATCGGATGTTGAGAAGATAATAGAGCTACAGAATGAACCGCTCAATAACCATTTTTTACAAGAGCTTGCAATTACTAGCGTATCCACTACGATGAAGGAATTGGCTTCACTTGGCATTTCCAATTGGCGTCAGTTGGTACAGAAGAGGAGCGACTAGCGTGCTTTGTTTAATTCGGCCAAAATCGCTCATACGGTTAAACAGCCAAATAAGAAAAAGAAGAATGCTGGAAAACTATCGGCCAATCATCGTTAGGGACGAAATATCCCTGACTTTATATTCTCCAAGGTTTCCTCAATAATTTATGTAAGTCCGTATGTGAGACTTCATGAAGTAGCCGCGCGTTCTGGTCGAAGGATCTTATCTGTCAATTTGGAAAGCATCGTTTCAGTGGAGCATCATCATCCATGTGTACATGTCAAAGCCAGCGCAATTTTTGTATTACTATACGCTTAAATGAGTCCAAGTCGTTAAGGAGCTCGTACAGTTCGTCACCTTCTTCAGTATCCGTTGGTCATACAACAGTACCTTAGATCTTTCAGTTCTCCCGATAGCCGCCAAAGTTGTATCATCTTTGTTCGACATCGTCCATGTTTCCGCGCCTTATAAAAGGACGAGCATGATTAGATTTGTAGAGCATAATTTTTGTTCGTCGAGAAGGTCCGGATTTTCAAGAAGGCAAGAATTATCCTTCGCCTGATAATTCTATCTGACTTGTCACCTCTAGGCTGTGGAGCTCTCGTCCGATCGCAGCATGGCATTCAATAACCGAAGTGAATCATTGGGCCTTTAATCCTTAAAACATTCGACGTAGTAATTCTTAGAATTTAGGTTTCTCGTCCGAGATTAGGTTAAACATTGAAGGCCATCCGCTTCGACTTGTTGATGTATTTTTAGCGGCACTATTAAAGCCCCGCCTATTTCGGTTCATCCATCAATCATTGTCGCCAAGCTCAACTAACGGTAGGCCCAAGAAACGGGCGGTTTCAACAGGGTCGGACCTAAGGGCGAGGCGGGTTAGTTGAGTGGGATTGAGCTGGAATGTGAAGAGGTAGTTGGCATAGTGCATTGAGTCCCCCCATGCTGGACATTCATTGGGGATGTTGGGGTCGAGTCTGAACCGTAACAGGGCCGATGGTAATTATTTCAGGTTTGATCCACACAGCCTGACAATTATACATTTTACATTTTATCTGTAAAACGCATGCAAACGAGGACGGACGCATTAACGTTTAAGCGCCCCTTAACGCACAAGTTATATATGCCAATTAAGAGCCTCTTCCCCATTTCAACTACGTAGAAAAAATATTTTACATGTACATTTTAACTTATATTAAAGGAAATATTTATACTGAAGTTTCTCATAACAAAAATTATTGCTTATTTCAAACAAGTTAATTTTCTTTATCGAACATCCACACCACCATATGAGCGCACATCTCGCTGGCTCGCTGACTAGCAAATGTCAATCCTTTCGAATTTTGTTTGCTTCTTTTCATTCTCTTCATCATCGCACTCTCTTGGGGTGTTCACAGTTCGTTCCAAATAGTGTCTGAAAATGTTGACGTCTACATTTTAAGACGTTTTCTAACCGTAAAATCTGTGGTGTTGTTGTTTCCCATACAAAATTGGAAAACGACGCCGTCTACATTTTGTCACACTCAAAGGTATGTTTTTTACGCGTCTACATTTTGCAACCTCGCAGCAGGGTTGCATTATGGCAATACTAATCNACCATACGTGCCACCACCACAAGTAACTACGCCAACACCCAACGCGAACTGTGGTTTAGATAAAATAGTCGAAGTAGCCACAATAGAAACCAGTAAAGCCGCACAGGCAGTCTTCGCAAAGCCTGAAATAGGGGCGTTGGAAGCAAAAAAAAATCCGGAAGAAAAACAAGAGTTGGAAGTGGAAGAGCGTTTAAAAGGCATTTCAAGGGAGGAGCATCGGGGAAATAAAGAAAACAGTGACTCGGCAACATCACTCAGCAGCAAGGAAGCAATAGACTCAGATGTCGATCCTCCGGGCAATAATGTAAGCGTTAAAGAGGCTACTCGTAAATTTAATCGTCTCGTGTCGGAGGAGGAAGCAAAGGCGGCGGTGGTATCGCCGTCCGCTAAAAAAAACTCGGAAGAAAACGATGAGGTGAGTGCCCTCTTCTTTTTTAGCTACTAAGTTGTGCTGTATGCAATATTTTTAACATTTAAAAAAGGTTACTTAGGTGTATCTTTCTTGAATTGCCATTTGCAATTAAATAACTTCATCATTGCTACTACATTCTCTTTTTCAATCACACCCAGTGGCGGATTTGAATATTTGTCACCCCTAGGCAATTCAGAATTTGCCGCCCTTTTTCCGATAAGAAAGATATTTTGAGGTAAAAGTACCAGTTTTGGAATGATTAGCAGTAAACAGTAATATTCAAATTTATGTTATTTACTATACTTTTATTACAACTAAAGATAAAAAGGTGGTAATTGCCTTGAGTTTTCAACTTTTAAAGAAAGCCATCATCAACAAAGTTTTTTTCACTTGATAAGTTATAATCTCAAAAATACTAAATTAATAATTTAAATATTATCATTTAAATAATATCAAAAATACCCAACAGTGTTGTCGTGTTTTCTGATTGCGTAGTTGAATCTCAAATTTATGTCTTAAAATGTATGTACCTACACAAATCCTACTTTCAGTGCAGCTAACTTAAAAAAAAAATTATTTTTTTCAACTAAAATTTTGCCGCCCCTAAATTTTGCCGCCCTAGGCACCTGCCTATGTTGCCTTTACGGTAAATTCGCCACTGATCATACCGCAATAATTTGACAAGCAGATGTGTGTGTGGCATGTTCTTTGTGTTGCAAATCGAAAGAAGTACCAAAAATTCGAACCAAAATTTGGCCTTTTTACAAAATCAAATACAATCAAACTCAACATGGAAAACCCATTTTAAAATGTATGGAAGTGATGAAAGCTCAGAGGAAGATTTCGATCTAAGCGAAAATGAATATGAAAGCGTAAACTTATAGACAATAAAACGGTATCCTGCTGCTAACAAATAAATAAAGGAAAGTAAATTTCAAAAGTACATATGTATCGCTCATTTACTTCAATAATGTCATAATCAAGAAATTACAAATATTGAGTTAAGAGAGAGTTACTTTTCTTATATAAAAATTTCGTAGATGTTTCGATTACCAGTAGGCCACTAGAACAAAATATGTATTCATTTTTACTATTCGATTATATGTACATTCAAAACTTTAAAATGAAAAAAACTTTTAAATAAATAATTTGCATACCCAAAATTTTTGTGCATTCACTTATGTAATAGCACAGCTTGCTATCGGTTCTGTTGATGGTCCCTGAAGGTGAAACCAGCATTCGTTATGTGAACACTTCAATTGCCGCAAGCATGTTTTGCCAAGTACCGTATGTAAATACATACATACATATGCATTTGTAAGAGGAATTGCACTTCAACAAACATACAACAATAATAAATAGGCGAATGCAGCTTTTTTGCTATGCTGACCTGAGCTATTTTTTACAAGCTTTTATTTAATTGTGGGGACAACTGTCCAAAAGCACCTTCCGGCTGAAACGCTCATGACGCTGGTTGGTATGCAAGCAGCATACTTAGGTGGTGGAACTGTCTAAACGAAAAACGCTGCGTTAGCTGCATGACCAATATAAAATGTGTGGGAGATCAGTCAACTTCACTGAACCATGTACACCTAAACAATTACAAATANGTACGTTGGTCATTAGAAGTTGTACATATCTGGCTGGGACTTCACTTTTTTATGGTTTTGCCCTCAATTAAGAATTCTTTTTCATATTCCGCTTTTTCTGCTGGTTGCCATTGCATGTTGTCTACGATGAAATCCGAACCCGCAAACTACAAAATGCCTGTGGGAAGTGTTGCAGTTGCAATCAAAACAAAAATTAAGACAAACGAATATTAAAAAAAAAGGAAATTATGTGCAAACCAACCGGCATGAACATCATGCAACAGCGCGGCTTAAATAGAGGGGTACCAACTTGCTTTTATTGCTGCCAGAAGCAAGCGTTGCAGCGCATGCGCGACTGTGCAAAAAGTTTTGCTTGATTCATTTAATGTTTTTTTTTGTATTTGTATTTATTTTGTGTTTGTAACTCGTTGTTGGCATGCAAATATTGGACAGATGTGTGTAGTTGTATGCATGTTAAATCATCATAACATCGCTACACATCTATCAAAGGCGGTTGAGTACTTGGCGTTAGCGCTGGCGCTGAAAATTTACCATGTGAGTACCGTTGCATGATGATTAATTAGGGAAATGTTCGAAATTTATTTGTGAAATGTTGTCAATAAAGGCCCGGAAGCTTCTATTTGCGACTATGTAGGGCACTGGGATATAAAGTTGCATACGAATTTTTTATAAGAAACTTGAGTCTTCTTTTGCTGAAGTGAAAGAAGTACTAGAAAGGCGCGCGGATATTTACGATACATTCACAAGACTTTAAAATTTATGCATTACTCTAGTATTTATGGCTTGCTTGCAATGAGAAAATCAACCGGTAAATTCGAAATCATTTGAGAACTTGTAAACACGTTTGTAAATTCAAGCAATTATCGTTTCACCATGTAAACGAAGATAGATTAACACGCCTTGGTAAGCCCACCCAAGTGGTTCAACTAATTACAACCATAGGTATGCAAGTTCCAGACTTGATCGTACATACATTTGTATGAAACTGCATTTTCGCAAATATTTTTTTTTGTGTAGAACGGTTGCTTAACATATTTTAGTCTGCGAACAAGATTATTTATACATATGTACACTGCCTGCTAAAAGTATTGGCACAGAGAATTTTTTTACAATATATGCAAAATTTTTATTTTAATTTTTCCGGCAAATTGAAAAAAAAATATCATTCATACTACAACAAAAAACAAAAAAATATAATTTTTAAACATTGGGCAAAAGTGGGGAAAATTCAATACAAACTTTATAATCATAATTTTTTTCACGCAGTTTCCTTTAACAAAAAAATTTTTGAAAATACTTTGTAGGGAAAATGCAAAGCACCTTCAACATAAAAAAATCTCAAAAATCAACGCGATTTTGGACTAACTTCAAACTTGCATTTTTGTACATCTTCTTCTTCTTCTTATTTGGCGCTGTAACCGCCTAAGCGATTTTGGCCGAGTCCAAAACAGCACGTCAGTCATTTCTCTTCTGTGCTAACTGACGCCAATTGAAAATGCCAAGTGAAGCCAAGTCCTTCTCCACCTGGTCTTTCCAACGCAGAGGAGGCCTTCCTCTTCCTCTGTTACCAGCATCGCGGCCCGCGTTGAATATTTTCAGAGCAGGAGCGTTTCTGTCCATCCGAACGACATGGCCATACTGTACATACTGGAATTTAATTGGCTAAAAAACTGCATACTCAAGAAATTTCTAAATCCGAAAATCTGATAAAAAAGTTGAAAATATTAATGAAAATTTATTCAATTTTCCCGAGTTTTGCACAAAGTTTAAAAATTATATTTTTATGTTTTTTGTTGTAAAATAAACCATATTTTTATAAAAGAGAAAATTAGCGAAAAATATTGAAACAAAATTTTCTGCTTATGTATATTGTGAAAAATTCTCTGTGCTAATATTTCTTTCAGGCAGTGTATGTACAGTGTCAGTCATATCAATCGCACCGCCATTCCAAAGTGATATTGCTTGCCGCTCATGTTTATTTACTTAGTTTTACTAATTTTCAATTAAAATACAGTTCATTATCTAACAAAACCCATATAAGCCCAAGCTTAAAACTTTGTAGAAAACTATGAAAAAATGTAACAAATTTTTTACCCAAATTTTTAACTTTTTTCTCAGAAGTGTTTGAATTTTTTTGAGTACACAGTTTTATAGCCCATTCAATTTTAGTGCAATATGTGGCTAAAAATTATTTTTTTAGATATTTTAGAATTTTTTTTCGTCGAAGGTGCTGCGGATTTCTGCCATATAAAAATAAACTGTGTTTATTCGTTATATGTTAGCAAATGCGACAGAAAAAATCTTGAAAATCAACGGTAAAGTTTGAAATTTTTTGAAACTTGGTTGCATTTTTTTAGTCTTTCAAAAAATTTTAAATTTGGGTTTATATGAACTTTGTTAGAGAATGAACTTACAAAATTTTAAATTTGGGTTTATATAAATTTTGTTAGAGAAGGACTGTGTGTTAATTGAAAATTTCTAAAAGTAAATAATTAAACATATGTATGTAAGCGGCAAATATTATCACTTTGAAATGAGGGTTCTATTGTTATGACCGATTCTGTATATGTATAGTATCCTCAAAAACTTATCTATATGCGTAAATGCATACATGTGTACATATGTATGTGTGCCCGTCAGTCAAAGTAACTTTAGTGACTTTAGAAGGTTTGACTCTGAGTTAAAAAAATTATACGTTTCCCTTTAAAAGTTTTATATTTTTATTGAGCTTCTATGAAAAGCCAACTTAAACTATACCTGCGGCTAGTCAATTGTGAAAATATTGTTTGGAAACCCAATGAAATATTGCTTTAAAGGGAAAATGATGTATCTCGACTTAAGTTACTTTAACTGACTGGCGCAGATATGTGAAAATGTGCATAGAAAAACATGCGTATACATTTTCTTAGCCTCCAAATAGTGTCTTGCTTTTTTTACACTAGATACCATTGGGGAACATCTTCCACGACTCGTAGCGTTTGCAGTCGCTGCATTTGCCTGCGCTTGTGCTGTGGAGCGTGTAAACTGTCAGTTTAATGTCACGTCGACCAGCATAACTAGAATCAACAGAGCCAACATTTATTTACCAACACCATCAGCTTCTTTCCAACTGCACATTTGGGGCGTTTGGCGGTTGGTATACAGCGATGAATTGAATAAATCCATTAATTTTATTAGCAGACGATAAAAATGTTCTGCTCTTTAATTTACAACAAGTACAACATTTTCGTCGCGTCTATGTAAGTAGCATCCCCTTTGCAAGTAGTCTGAGCCTAATTCAACTATAAACGCAAAATACTGCATGTTTGAATATGTGTGTGTATGTAGTTGGTTTGGCTATAGTACGCACCGGCAATGCAAGTATTTGTAGTAGGTGAGACTCCTAATTTAGTTCACACAATGCTTTAGTTTGCTCTGCTTTTTGAGTTTTTTTGTTCGTTTGTTCAACCCGCATAAAACAGCCCCAGAAATCTTACCAAATGTTGACGAAGTTGCCGTTATAACAATACTCCTCTATTATATCGGTATTTGAAGTTTCCCTGGGGCCGCTGAGAAACAATCTTACATCATAAAATTTTGAAATGGAAATACGCCGTTAAAAATTGTAGTGTGCAATACATTTTATAGTGTTTTTAAGTTTTAATTTTTTATTTTTTTTTTCCAAATTTTTAATTAAAAAAAATAAAGTGTTTAAAAAAATTAAAAAAAAAAAACATATACATTTATATATAAATTAAGTTTTAACCGCTTTTTCATTTCAAAATGTATGATATAAGGCCCCAAGGGTCTGTTATTTCAAAAACTGTAACGGGGAGTGCCATTAAATTTAGAGGCCCACAATTAAGTAGAATCAACTATCAAAAACTTTTTGGCCCCAAAAAAAAATTTTAAATCCGAGCATACCACAAATTGGAGGAAAAGCTCAGCCAAACACTTAGCAAAAGGATAAGCGCCAAATATTATTATTAAGCATCAAAGTTGTCAAATTGCTACCGCAAGGACTACTACAAGCACTCACTTAAAGCCGAGCCTCCTCTTAGACATGTTAGAGGCCATTCCATGGACCTCAGACTAGAGTTGATCGAGACATTCATCTAGTCTCGCCCGTTAATGCCGTCATCGGATACCAGCCGCCCCCAAACTCAAACGAAGAGCAAGTTAAACTCCTGCATATCCGGAATATACTTATCCCGGCATGCCCAACCTATTTCAAATATGTTAAAATGCCCCGTGCGACACTAACCACTTTTCATAAGCCTACTCA
>NW_016160154.1:43724-69411 GCF_001687245.7 Rhagoletis zephyria | reverse complement strand
CTATTCTTAAGATACATTTTGTATTTCTAAACTGTACCTGAAAGTTTTATGATTAATGCTAATTCTACCAAGTCTCCTCCAAATTTCTTCAGATGCTTTTGAAATTAGACCGAAAAAGTAACCTCGATTTTGTATAGATGAGATGTTCATCACTACCTAATATGTCAAACATATACCAATTCAGACAGTAAATAAGTTTTTCGATAAGGTATATTTGTCTGAGAGCCTCTTGGAGGTTGAAAATTAAATTGCCCACATCTGCATAAACTCTTTCTTTATTTAATCAGAATCGTTAACGGTTGAAAAAGTATCTTGAAGGTTTACAACAAAAGATAATATTTCCTTTTCTAACGGCGATTTCACACGGGTTTTTGACAAAACTGGGCCAAAGCCCAATATTTTTTCATCCCACGACTGGGCTACTAAGTTACACCAAATTGTATGTTACTAATACGTGTTCTAAAAGTGAAACAAATCTGATCATATATATGATTTTTAGGATAGCTCAATCCCAGCGCCACCTATCTGAAAACAACCACACTGATCCTTCTAAAAACTTTTGCACAATACAACAATCATTCAATGCGATTTTAAAAGCTGGGGAAAGTGGTTCCCAATTGAATGATTCTTGCGATTTTATATGTGTATAAATGTAGGTGTATAAAATTCCATTACCTTATAAGTGGTTCCAGAGATAACCGATATGAGAATTTCAGTTTGTATGGGCGGTGCCATGCCCCCTTTTCCAAAATCGACCACTCTTCGCCATAAGTACGGTATTGACAACATATGTGGCTGTGTCAAATTTTGGGACGTTAGCATAAGCGGTTCCAGACATAACCGATGAGAATTTCAGTTTGTATGGGCGGTGCCACGTCCCCTTTCCGGTTATCTATCACTTTCCGCCATAAGTACGTTATTTTTATCATAAATAGCTGTGCCGAATTTCAGGACGTTAGCATAAGTGGTTCCCGAGAAAAACTATATGAGAATTTCAGTTTGTATGGGCGGTGCCACGCCCTCTTTTCCAAAATCTACCACTTTTCGCCATAAGTACGTTATTGATATCATAAATAGTTGTGTCAAATTTCAAGAAGTTAGCATAAGCGGTTCCAGAGATAAACGATATAAAAATTTCAGTTTGTATGGGAGGTTCCACGCCCCCTTTTCCAAAATCCACTGTTTTTCGCCGTAAGTGGTTCCAGAGATAAGCGATATGAGAATTTCAGTTTTTATGGGCGGTTCCACGCCCCCTTTCCCATTATCTACCACTTTTCGCCGTAGGTACGGTATTGATATCATAAATAGCTGTGTGAGGACGTTGGCATAAGTGGTTCCAGACATTAGCGATATGAGAATTTCAGTTTGTGTGGGCGGTGCCACGGCCCCTTTCCGGTTATCTACCACTTTTCGCCATAAGTACGTTATTAATATCATAAATAGCTGTGTCAAATTTTAGGACGTTAGCATAAGTGGCTCCAGAGAAAAGCGATATGAGAATTTCAGTTTGTATGGGCGGTGTCACGCCCTCTTTTCCAAAATCTACCACTTTTCGCCGTATGTACGGTATTGATAACATATGTTGCTGTGTCAAATTTCAGGACGTTAGCATAGGCGGTTCCAGAGATAACCGACCACTTTTCGCCATAAGTACGTTATTGATATCATAAATAGTTGTGTCAAATTTCAAGACGTTAGCATAAGCGGTTCCAAAGATAAACGATATAATAATTTCAGTTTGTATAGGAGGTGCCACACCCCTTTTTTCCTAAATCTACCATTTTTCGTCGTAAGTACGGTATTCACAACATATATTGCTGTGTCCAATTTCAGGATGTTAGCATAAGTGGTTCCAGAGATAGAATTTCAGTTTGTATGAGCGGCTCCACGCCCCATTTTCCATTATCTACCACTTTTCGCCATAAGTATGGTACTTATATCATAAATAGCTGTGTCAAATTTCAGGACGTTAGCATAAGCAGTTCCAGAGATAAGCGATATGCGAATTCAGATATAGTGGTTTTCACATTTTAGTCTAGTAGATGCCACGCCCCTATGTATCGGGATTAACCTTTCTAGATTAGAGGAATCTCCTCTAAATCGGTGTAAGTTTCATTGAAATCGAGCAAACATTGCCTTCAAAAAAGGGATTGCAAAATTTTTTGTGGCGTATTTAAATCAGGGATGGGCGTTATCAGGAAAATGAATAATTGAATAAAAAAATTAGAATAAGTTTTCATTCATCATTTCAACAATTTTGAATACGACTAAATTTGTACGCGTCCTTCAAGCACTTGCAAATAATTAATAAATTTGTATTCATCATTCAAGTAATTTAAAATAACAAATAAATTTGTATTCTTCATGCAAGCACTTTTGAATGATGAATAAATTTTTATTCATCATTCAAGTAATTTCAAATAACGAATAAATTTGTATTCTTCATTCAAGGACTTTCGAATGATGAGGTCGCTACCGCCCTTGCCACTATTTGGGAAACCGTCAACATGGTTGCCACTCGCCAACATTTTTTTCTACCAAAATCTCTTAAGAAAAGTTACCAAAAGTTACCAAATCTTCACTACCAAAATCTTCACTTCTTCAGTGAGAAAAAAATATACTGAATAACACTGCTATATTTCAAAACAAATATATATATACTTACAGCCCGGTTCTGTGCACTTAATAAATCCAATATCTTTAGAATTTGTCAATTTTTGATTATTTATCAAGAACTCCCAGAAAATATTTTCCTTGTTTTCCGACAGGGTAGGAGTATGATGTAATTTGGAATGATTTTCCATCATCCCTTGTCAAATTTGGTTTGGAGAAAAACCGGTTTCGGCGTTGTGCCATTTTTAGTGTAATTTTTCGTTCGGAATGTGCCGATACTTGGACCTGCGACTCACGGAATAATAGCACCGGCACACAAAAAAAGTGGCGGGTGCTTTTAACCGTTCGTTTGACTCGTACAAAATTTCGAGTAAATTGCGAAAATTGTTAATCTTTTTGCTATTTTTTTGGTTTTTCATAACGTACTGTACTTCGAAATATATGTCGATAGGTGTCGAAATACATGTAGGATCGCCGACACCAATAAAACAACTTAATGTGTTTTAATTAACAATTTATTAAGTTTTAAAAGCACTTAGCCTATACCGTCCGAGCATTATAACCGTCGCGCAACTAGTGTGAAGTTGAAGTTTTTCTCGTCGCTGTCTAGTCCTTCGTTATGTCGCCGTTTCAGTCCGTTCCCCTTTCACCACACTCAGGGTTGCAATCGTCCGTCGGCTTATAGTGCGTTCTCACTGTCCTACATTCGGCCTACCTGACTTATCGTTTGGCCTCAAACGATGGCTCCCACTTCTTCATAAACTCGCCCTCGCCGATCTTCTGCACTTCGTTACGATCGTGGGGAAGTATTTTGAGAACCTTGTATGGTCCGAAGAATTTAGGGCGAAGTCTTAAGGTGCTTCCGAATTGAGTTCGCTTAATGGCTACTAATTCGTTCACCCGGTATTTCGTTACTTCCCTTCTTTTGGAATCAAAGATTTTACGGTTTTCTTTTTGAATTTTTGCGATATTTGTTTGTGCTTCCCGTCGTGTGTTTTCTCTTTCCCTGTCCAGTTCGTCGATTGTCTCATTTTCCAGGAATTCGTTCAACTCCGGTGTAGTTTTTATTCTCATTTCGACTCCAGTCAACAGTCTAAAAGGCGAAATTTTTGTGCTCCGGGGTGGCGTGTTGTTAAGTGTCTGTTGCACTTGTTCCAAATATTTGTACCAGCTCGTTGGTGTTTCCGAACACAGCTTAGTTAGCATTGGCGTGATAATTCGGTGGATTCGCTCCACTTGGCCGTTACCCCTTGGCACCCCCGTGGCGATTAGTAGGTGCTGAATGAACTCGCTTTCACAATACGTTTTGAATGCGTTTGCAGTGAAAGCCGCACCTCTGTCCGAAATTATGCGTTTCGGGTTCCCGAAGATAGAAGATTGTCTTTTCAGCTTATCGACTACTTCATCTACGCCCGTACTTCTTGTCGGATAAAGCCACACGAATTTCGAGAAAGCGTCGATTACTACGAAAATGTAACTATACCGCTTGCTGGTTTTCTCCATCGGCCCTACGTGGTCTACATGGAAAGTTCCCAGCGGTCGGTCCTCTTTGCATATAGGTTCCAAGAAACCTTCCGCTTTACCGCCCTTCGTTTCCGCGATTATGCATTGGATACAGCTTCTAACAATTTTCGCTACCTTGCCCGTTATCTTTGGAATATAAAATGTTTTTTCTACTGCCTCCTGCGTTTTTTTCACGGCAAAGTGTCCCTGAATATGTGCGACTCTAATTATCTCTTCCTCCATCTGAGCAGGTACTACCAAAAGTTCCTTAGCGGGATCTTTGTATAGTAAACCGTGCTTCATATAAAAATCTTCGTAACCGTCCTTTTCCAATATTGTTACCACGGCCCGTACCCATTCGTCCTCCGCTTGCGCTTGTTGCAATCTGTATTTTAATGAATCCTCAAGCAACAAGCAAGAAACTCAGCTTAGGGCGTCGACATGCCTCATTTTGCTACCCGATCGATGCTCTATCTCGTATGTGAAATCTTGCAGGAAAAGAGCCCAGCGTGATACTCGCACTGGAACGTCTTTTTTCCGCATCGTCATAGTGAACGCGTTACAATCCGTTACAATTTTGAACGGAATACCCAGTAAGTATACGCGCCATTTCTTTAACGCTGAGACGATCGCGAGGACTTCGAGTTCGTACGAGTGAAAACGCTCTTCCACTGGCGTGGTTTTCCTGCTCATGTACTGTATAGGGTGAAACTGGCGGTCTTCGCTATCTCTTTGAAGGAGTACAGCCCCGTAACCGTACATAGATGCATCGGTATGCACCTCAGTGATAGCTTTAGGGTTATACAATCGTAGTACTGGCGTGCTTGCTAAAGCCGCTTTTAGCTGTTGGAAAGCTATTTCCTGCTCTTCACCGAAAACAAACTTTTCTCCCTGACGCAGAAGATCTGACAACGGTTTGGCGACAACAGCATATCCGTCAATGAAGCGTCGAAAGTAGGAGGTTAGGCCCAGAAATCGTTGGACTCCCTTACGATCTGACGGTGCTGGGAAACTTTCGACTGCCAGAGTTTTCGCTTTCGACGGCCTAATCGTTCCACCCTCAACTATATAGCCTAAGAAATCTACCTTCTCCATGAGAAACTGGCATTTCTTCCACTTAATACGCAAATTATAGTCTTGTGCCCTGTCTAAAACAATCTTTAATTTGGCGAGACCTTCATCTTTATCCTTGGAGGGTATGATGAGATCGTCCATGTATGTCACTAATATACCATTTTCTAGCAGATCTCGAAATACCGCTAGTATGTATCGCGAGAATACGGCAGGCGAGTTACATATGCCGAAAGGGACGTAGAGGAACTCGTATTGACCTTGGTGGGTTACGAAGGAGGTATACCGCCTTGATGCTTCCTCCAGAGGAACATGGAAAAATCCATCAATCAAGGGCATGGGAAAATGGTCTTTCATGATTTTCTCATTTAAGCGCCTGTAGTCGCTGCATAATCTCTTGCTGCCGTCTTTCTTTGACACGAGAACTATTGGAGAAGCGTACTCTGATAGACTATGTTGGATTATCCTATCCCTCAGCCACTTGTTCCTCTACGATGCACCTATTGGCGTATGACATACGCCTAGGCCCTTGATATAATGGGGCATCGTCGATCAGAGAAATCTTCATTTTGACGGGGGATTCCCTAACTTTACGCGGGCTGTACTTCTGAATTGAAGTTTTTATTTTCAGCGCTTCTACCCTACTGAGGTGTGATAAGTCAACCCCGACATCGTCTTCCTCTACGGCATTTACAGTTAGGCACAAATTCCTAAATTCCTTTAGAAGCTCCAACTCGTTACTACTACCTGCACTCTCCGCGATTTCCGATGCTTCTGCTATACTTTTTTGCCTGAATTCGACGTTATCTTCGGTCACAATTAAATCTACCTGCTTGAGCACGCTATTACCAATGATGGCTTCGTATGCGATATCGCGTTCCCTAACCACATTAAACACTACGTCCAGTTCTACCCCATCAACCTGTAGCTTTACTTCGAAACTTCCCAACGTACGCAAGGCACTATTGCCGATACCTCTTAGCTCATGTCTCTCGTTGGACAGATCAATGTCACCCAGCATCATTAACACGTCGTAGCGTATCAAACACAAGTCGCACCCCGTGTCCAACAAAGCAGAAAACGAATAGTTGTTGCACGTCAAATCTTTAAAGATTACGCAAGCTGCCGATCTAGCCCCCTGTATTGCTTCCAACGTGTTTACCCTTGCGTTTTCTTGTTTCGGNCCCTTGCGTTTTCTTGCTTCGGCTTACTTTGTCTTTTTGGACACTCGAAAGCACGATGCCCTGGTTGATTACATTCGAAACAAGTAGCCCTTTTTTGGCAATTTCGTGCTAAATGACCCTTAGCCCCACACCGAAAGCAATGTCGTGACCCGCTTTGTTGAGAGTTTGAAGGATTTTTATCTTTCATTTCACGGTTATTATGTACTGGCTTTGAACTAGGTTGATGCCCGGGACGTACCTTTTCATAAATTTCGATTTGTTTTTTTAGCTCTGAAATAGTTTTCGCTTGATAAAGGTTGCATTTATTTGTTCTACTATCTGGAATACCTTCAACGAAGTATTCTATTAAGCTTCTTTCATCTAAATCTACTGGTTTGCCAATTTCCATTAGGCTGTATAAAAATTCACGATAACTTTCATTTGGACGTTTGTGCCGATTTCCAAGCAATCGATGCACGTCAATTGAGGCGGCTGCCGTGCCAAATTCCTGTTTCAGCGATCGCTTTAATGAGCCCCAACTCGCTATACCCCGTTGACTGCGAATAAAAATCTTTGCCGCCCCCTACAGCAGTTGCTTGCCGTAGAGATATTTTTGTAGGTCGTCCCACTGTACGGCCAATGCATTGTTCTCGAATTCTTCGAGCCACTCTTCAATGGATGGGTGGCCAAAACCACAAAACGTTTTTAGTGACCCCTCGATGTCACGAAGTGTGAACGACGGACGCGAGCTACCCCCATTTGGCGATACATAGCTTTGAACCGAATCGCTATCCTCAGCAGTGCCATCGTCATCACCCACAGTCAAGCCGAAATACTCGCACAGTCGGTCTTGTAGCGTCGCCTTCCGTCCAGTCGTTGACAAACTTAGGTCACTTAACTTTTCTTTTAACTCGTTAACATTCAGTCGAAAAATATGTTCGCGGTCCATGTCGATTAATATATGTAGTTAAATTAAATTTAAAACGATTAAATTACAGGATTCTAAAATATGAACTTTATAGACGAATTGCTTTAATTCTAGGTACGTATTACATTTAAAACACTAACATTTACTTTCAATTAATTATGAGCAACGTACAAATGCTGTGCTTAAGCAATATACCCTGTCCTTGTGTACAAACGATTATTTCTCTCTTTTGTTTACTTCCTTATTTTTCCGATACACTTCTTTACATATTATCGATACATTTCACATTAACTTTAATTCCTATTCACATTCGTTTCAATATTTATGTATGTACTTTGCCTTCCCTTCTTATTTGCTTCTCTAATTAGATTTTATTCTCTTCTATTTATTCTATTTCAGCACATTCGTTTGGATACGTATGTACTTGTTTATGTATAAATGTATATAAGAGAGTTCATACCTTTCTGTATGCAAATACACATACAAATTACCATGGAAGTGGTAGCTGCTCTCTCCTTTGCCACACTGCTGCGATGTTTTGCCTCTACTTCGATGTACGCGTTCTGCACCTCTGCTTCGTTGATCGTTTATGTACATATATTTGATGCAGTCGCCCTTAAATTGCGACTGTGCTGCCAATCGCCGTCGTTCTCCACCGCTGCTTCAGCTTATTTCCTGCGCTCGCTCTGCGCCAACTAAAAAATTTGTTTGCTGCTCTCTGCTATATTTCGCATTTGGTTGCGACTACACTGCCACTCGCGCCGTTGTTCAATTGAATTTGTGCGCACACTCTGACACAACTCAGAAATATTTCTCGCTGCTCGCACTTGCTTGCGACTACGCTGCCACTCGAGACACTGCTCGATTTCAATTCTTCGCGAACTCTTCGGGATTTCTGTTCACACTTTAACTGTTAAGGCGGTTAAAATGTAATGCAGTATTCACTCTCTCGCTCGTTCTGATACAGCTCGATTTGTTTCGGTCTCAGCCTGTACTATCAGATTCACTGCATACGCTTCACACTCTGCGCCAACTTAGAAATGTTGCTGCTCTCTGGGGTTTCTGCTCACGCTTTTAACTGTTGATGCGGTTAAAAACGCGGCTACGCTCTTCGTTTCTCAACTCGTTCCGTTGGACTCGGTTCAGTTGGTTCTCGAACTGCCCTATCGGCCTCTTTTCCCACGCTGTCAACTGGTGCCGTACTTTGCGCGCTCCAACGCTTTTTGTGCTTTCTGCTGCGACTCGATTTGGTCAGTTCTCGAACTGCGCTATCGGCCTCTTTGCTCACGTTGCCGTGCGTACTTTGTGCACTGAAATGGTCTGCTTACCTCGGGCTGCTTTATCAGCCCCGCTGCTCACTGATGCTGCGCTTTATGCACACAAACGTTTTTTTTGTTTTTTTACTGCACACGTTTCGCGTTCTAGGCTTTTGACGCCGCTGGGTAACGGTTAACTCGGCTGGTCTCAACGGGACCTTGGATGACGTGGTACCGCTTGTCGGCTGTACCTAACGGGCTACCGGTAATAGGCTTCGAGAATTTTCACACGTGTATATATGTATATGCGTACTTTTACACGCGAATGTGTGCACGTACCAAATGCGCGGTTGCAGAGTCTACGAAATTATTCGCAACACTAACTTTGCTTAAAGTTTTATTTTTTCGCACACCGTAGCACGCACTTGCTCTTGAAAGCGCAGCGCTTCTTTAATAGTTTTTTGTTTTTTTTAAGCTTCACTTGTAGGCGTTTTTCTTTTTTTAAGAACGAAATCCCACTCTGTCACCACTTGTAGGATCGCCGACACCAATAAAACAACTTAATGTGTTTTAATTAACGATTTATTAAGTTTTAAAAGCACTTAGCCTATACCGTCCGAGCATTATAACCGTCGCGCAACTAGTGTGAAGTTGAAGTTTTTCTCGTCGCTGTCTAGTCCTTCGTCATGTCGCCGTTTCAGTCCGTTCCCCTTTCACCACACTCAGGGTTGCAATCGTCCGTCGGCTTATAGTGCGTTCTCACTGTCCTACATACATGTCGGTAGATGGGTCTGGTAAAAAGCACGCGACCTTTTTTTTGCCGGAATAATCAAAACTATTTGTGGACCTTACCAAAAATTGCTAGATGGTCAGTATTAAAATGTGAGAGGGTAGAATTCAAAATGTATCGCAAAAATTCGAAAGTTGTTTTAAAAATGCAGCTCTTGGTGCTGCCACTGTAATTCAAATAGTTCCAGTATTCGAATATGAGATGACTCTAATTTAATCGAAGTAATTTTGTAAAAGTGTCAGTAGTGCTGCCACTGAAACTCGAAGGGTTTTTATAATTAAACACATTCAAAACATAATTCATTTCTTTCTAGTAATGCAGATAGATGTTAAGTTGCAAAAGTTACCAAAATGAAATAAAAGTTACCAAGTTACCACACCGTTTAAAAGTTACCAATTTTGGTAGAAAGTTACCAATTGTGGCAACCGTGACCGTCAACCGACCGCCGACGAGTTAGTCTCTCCCTTTCTTGGACGTCAAGGTGCCGGTATTCTGGCCGAACAGCCGAGTGTGTGTGTTTGTGTTCACTACATTAAACTACTGTTTTATTTTTAACTACTGTAATATTTACAGCGTGGCGGCGAATAACTGTTACCCAGTTTTTTTTTTAGAAATAAAAGGCTCCTTTATAGAATTTGCGAAAAAGGTATTTTATTGTTAATTTTCCACAGATTTTACTTTAGTTGTATTAATTAGTTTTTAAATTTTAATCCTTATTTACATTTGCCAGCAGTGTAAGCTTTGAGAGAAAAGTTCATTTGGCACGCAAGTCTTCGTCAGTTAATTTAATACATATCTTCTGTAACCATAGGCTAATTTTCTTCATTTTTAGTCCCTTATACTCCCACTTTTGTCCAACATAAGGCCTCATACTCAGAAATCGAATAGACTCGCTACTGGTGACTAGGACATTTATTCGACCAACCTTATACAGTTTTTTCTTTTTTTGCATTTTTTTTATACAAAGCCTAAGAAAAAATACACCTGAAAAAGACTTGCGTGCCAAATGAACTTTTCTCTCAAAATTTAAATTGCTGGCGAATGTAAATAAGGATTAAAGTTTAAAAACCAATTAATGCAACTAAAGTAAAATCTGTGGAAAATTAACAATAAGATACTTTTTTCGAAAAAATCTCAAAAAACCGGGGTAACAGTTATTCGTCGCCACGCTGTATATTAACTACTGTCATATTTTTAATTCCCACGACAGCCGGTTCTACGTACCGGAATGACTCGGGTTTTACCCGACCAAGGGCTGTTGTTTCGGCGATCTAACCCCGTTTAGGTCGGCGAAATCCCTCAAAACGTCCATAGGGCTACTTCTTCTTCGCATACTTCTGCTCAGGGCTGGCATTGAGTCAAACCCTGGTCCAGAAACATATACCTACTGCGTATGCCAGAGACGATTATACCACAACTCCACCTCTGTCAGGTTGCTGCCCCAACCGAGCTGCCTCCACGGCACAAAAGAGTCCGCTTGACAATAGTGGAGGCCTAGCGTTCATCACACACCGCAAAGTGCAGTATCGTCTTATCGAAGCAGACATCGACCGCAGGGATACCATCCTAGAATGTCAGGGAATTGCTATCCGGTCAGGCGATGTCGTGCTCGAAATATTTAACATATACATACCCCAGCCACCAGCTGCCCGGCAGGATATCACCCTGAAATAGGTGCACTCCTCAGAGGTGTAAACCGTATGGTAGTTGGTGACTTCAATGCGCACCACGATCTTTGACATTCAAGCCTGTCAAACGATCGTAGCGGAACACAATTGGCTGAGCAGATAAACGATTCGAACTTCTGCACAATGAACGACGACGCATCCACCAGGATTATGGACAGCTGCTGCAGCTCGCCAGACCTAACAATAGTCAGCGCTGGTCTGATAAACAGCGTACCATGGCGATCCATGCTGACCTTAGCTTCAGACCATCTGCCCATAATCATCGATTGATAGGTTAGATTAGGTTAAACGGGCAGCTCTGAAAAAAAAGAGTTCACTCGGAGGCCGCAGAGGCCCATTGTGATGCCCATGGGGGCTACCCCAAGCCTATCCCTGCATGTCTTCGAACCATTTTGATTTTCTGGTGAATCCTAGCAGTCCTTGCAGAGGAGCTTTCCCCAAGATATCCAGATTGTCGAAGAAATGGTCCCCAAGAAACTTGAGGCGTTTTCCTTGAAGTGTTGGACACTCGCAAAGGAAGTGCTGGACGGATTCTAACTCCTCTTCATCCCTGCAGCTTCTACAGGAATCATTATGCGGGGCTCCGAACCTGGCGGCCATATGGCCAATGGTCCAGTGTCCCGTTAGTATTCCTGTGAGAAGCCTGACGTTTGACTTTGAAAGCCTTAATAGACTCATTGTTCTTCGTTCATCGAGCCGTGGCCAGAGTGATCGCGATACCCTGCAGGTGTGAAGGTTTACCTACCTACTGTTGGTAGCTGCCCTGGTCAGTCTCTCGACTTCTGAAGACAGAAATCGCAGAGGGGGTTTCACGATTTGGGTCGCTTCCACGAGCCCCATCTCAGATCCCTTCCTAGCACATTCGCCCGCTTCCTCATTTCCCGGGACACCACAATGCCCCGGTACCCAGTAAAGATTGATTATGCGTTGCTGTAGAGCTTGTAGGGATCCTCGGCATTCTTTAACGCATAACGAGTTAGTCGTTGCCGACCCTAAGTCTTTGATAGCCGCCTGACTGTCAACAACGAAGGCAAGTTTAGATGGAGCTAAGTCAATCATGCCCACCAACCTTGCCGCCATATGGATTGCATATATCTCAGCCTGAAAAACACTGCAGTGGTCTGGGAGTCTATACGACTCCCTCAGAGATAGCTTCAGAGAGAAGACTCCAGACCCTGTTCCGATATCCATTTTGGAGCCGTCCGTGAAGATGGGTATTTCGTCATCGCTGAGAGCAATATTAAATTCCCAGTCACTTCTGTCAGGAAAATGGATATCGAAGTTTCGATTGAAGTCAATTTCTGTGACCTGATGGTCACAGCGGCTGTATTCCACCCCCAGTCTCCCGAGGATTGTGGCGTGACCTTTGCAAGTTGTTCGCAGCCTGTTAGACGCTCTGAGTCGTAGAGCGCTTTTAGCTGCGATACTTTTAACATATAGATCTATAGGTGGAATATCCAGCAGGGTCTCTAGAGATGCCTGGGGTGTTGAATAAATCGCTCCCGTTATGCATAAGAATGCTTGTCGTTGAACCTTTTGCAAGTTGAGTAGATGGGATTTGGTGTCAACCGCCTGCCACCATACCAGCGCGCCATAGGGGAGGATATTATCTGCGGTCGCAGACCCCAGTCTTTTCCAATAGTAGCTTTGCAGGAGTAGAGCGCGTTGAGCGCCTTCTTTCTCCGCTCTTCGGTGTTCCTTTTCCAGGAAAGCTTAGAGTCGAGAATAACCCCCAAAAACTTTGCTTCTTTTGACAATTTGAGATTTGCTCCATTGAGGGACGGAGGTCGAAAATTGTCTATTTTATGTCGCTTGGTGAAGAGAACAAGTTCGGTTTTATTGGGATTGACCCCTAGGCCGTTTCTTTCTGCCCACCCTGACAGATCGTTAATTGCAGATTGTAGAATCTCGCTGATCGGGAGGAATTTTCCCACGAGCAGAATGACTAAGTTATCCGCGTAGGCAAGGACCTTAGTGGCTTTCTATGTACGAAGCAGGAATTCGTTTAGCACGAGGTTCAACAGTAGGGGGGATAGCACCCCCCCTTGAGGTGTGCCCCGTGTGGCTGTTTTTCTTACTTTTGATGTTCCCAAGGAGCCATTGATGTTTCTGGTGCTCAACATATTGTCGATCCAGAGAGTAATCAATGGGTCCAGTCCTACAGCCACCATGGAGCAGTGTATGGATGCCAATTAACATTGTTAAAGGCGCCCTCCACGTCCAGGATGGCTGCCAGCGCATATTCCTTGTAATTCAGTACTTGCTCTATACTCCCAACAACCCCGTGCAGGGCTGTTTCAACCGACCTACCTTTATGGTAGGCATGCTGAGCCTCGCTGAAGTTCCCAGGAGTAAGGCGTTGCGTGATCTGCGGACTCAGAAGCCTCTCCATTATTTTGAGAAGAAATGATGAGAGGCTGATGGGCCTAAAATCTTTTGCAGTGCTGTTGCCCGCTTTTCCTGTTTTGGGAATGAAGACCACTCTTACCTCCCTCCATGGCTTTGGGATATAGCCTAGAAGGAGACTCGTCCTATAGATTGTCGTTAGCCAGGGGGTTACCGTGGCGCTTGTTCGTTGTAGCATGGCTGGAAATATCCCATTCGGTCCCGGAGATTTGTAGGGTTGGGAGGATCTGATAGCCCAAGCTACTTGGTCTGTAGTGATGATTTCGTCCACTGCACTGCCTTGCCTGTGGGTACTAGGGTGTTCTTTCACAGGAGTTCCTGTAGGTGTTCCAGTGTTTCAAGGCTGCTTTCGGAGTGCCCTCCTCCTGGATTTTTAAGAAAGCCGGGAGGAGCCGGGTTTTTCGAGAGGCACCTTCTTAGTCGCGCGGCATAAGTAGTCGTTTCGAGGTCCTCGCAAAATTTGGACCACGAAACCTTCTGTGCTTTCTTTATCTCTTTCTTGAACGCATTGAAGTTGCGACGATATTCGTCCCAGTCCTCCTCGTTCTTAGTGAACTTCGCTTTATTGAAAGCTTTCCTAGCTGCTATCCGGAGCCGCCTTACATCGGCCGTCCACCACCTTGGGCGTCGCTTAGAAGGTTTGCTCTCGGGACAGGTTGTTATGTAACATTCGTTGAGAGACTTCGTTAGACAGAGGACCGCTTCCTCCAGTTGGTCCGCTGAAATTGGCTCCACCGTGTACGGTGGACTCGCTCCAGACACTAACTGGCTGAATTTGTTCCAATTTGTCCTACGAGGATTTCGACAAGGTTTTAGTGTCGGTCTGCTTAGGTTAATGAAGAATACGATGCGACAATGATCAGAAAAAGAGCATTTTGTCGAGACGTGCCAGTCGTCAACCCTAACATTGTTCGAGTTAGTTACAAGAGTTATAACTAAAACCTCCTCCCTTATTCTATTGTAGAAAGTGGGGTGATTATTACCCTTGTTACAGATAGTAATTTTTGTGGATAATAAGTAACTAAAGAGTGACTCACCTCTATCGTTGATGTTCGAGCTGTTCCACGCCGTGTGGTGAGCATTGGCGTCACAGCCAGCCACCATATTTATTCTTCGTTGCTCCGCCCAGGCGGTGAGTTTCCTGAAGGATATTGACGGGAGATCGGGTACATCGTATGGCATGTATAAAGATGCGAGGATGAGGTCGGGTGCTTCGAATCGCTAAATTGCGGAAGAAAGAGAATATTAGTGCATTTCTTAACCAGAATGCAGCTTCTAATTTTACCTTCGGTCTGTGGGGTGAGAAGTAGAAAGTCGCTAGTGGATAGACCTGTGACCCTCCCCGCCACTAGCCAGGGTTCTTGTATTAGGGCCACGTCCACATCTTCCTCACCCGTGAAGACCAGCAGATCCTCTGATGATGCCCTGCAGTGATGCAGATTAATCTGCACCACCGTTAGGCTTTTCGGATTCTCTTTCAGAATCGGGGATGATCACCCTAGGGTGACCGATGCCATATCTTATTTGGCGGCTTTGCGACGGAGGATCTGCAAGGATTGTGGACCGATCTTGATCCAAAGGTCCTTGCCGTTACCCTTGTCGCGAGCGCGGACTCGGACAATCGTCCAGTCGTCAGGGATGACATCCACGTTCTGACATTTGATTAGGGCTAGTGAGGTCTGTCGTACGGGATGGCACCTCTGAGAGCGGAACAACTTCTAGTCGTGCGTTGGCCCAAAGTTCATCTTGGTTGCGGACGCAGTTTGTTAGGAAGTCTAACGACTCCTTGTTACCGCATCCAACAACTTTGACTCCCTTCTGCCACTTGGCTCCATCAAACATACCAATGTCGTTGTTTTTGGTACGCTGGATTTCACCAAGTAGTGCCCTCATAATCTTTTCTTCCTGGAGCAACCATTTTTTCGTCGGAATCCGGGGGCCGCATTTTATACCTACTGCCAGGTGAAGGTTGTCCTGCCGCCCACTATGGGTCAGACGTAGACCGGGGAACCGCCCCACTGGGGAACAGACGCTTCTGGATTTGTCGGTGCGTTTTCAAACGCGAAGATTGGGGTCCCGTACGTAGTGGTCCACCCGTCTTCACGGACTGGTCATCCTGAGCGTTAGTCGATGCACGTCACGTACAGTCCGGGTCCAGTCCTCGCTACGGGGGCTTAGCCTTGAGCGAGGATATACCGCCTCGCACCTGTCGACAGAGCCTCGTTAGCGATAACAGGGACCACCAAGCCTTGACGAGAAGTGGGTGAGGTTGTCGTTTGGGAAGGATAGGTTATAGATTCACTTCACTCCCCCATTATATCCCCATCGATTGATAAACCAGCCGACTTTGCTTCCGCGGATCACCGGACCTATGTCAACTTTTCTAAAGCTGATTGGAAAGGCCTCGCGGATGTTACTGAAAGCGCCTTCACTGCACTACCCATACCAACCGACGTTCACGTAGGTGAACGTAAGTTCCGCAGGGTTGACACTGCTGCTGCAGCCCGCTTCATCCCAGCGGGATGCATTTCGGACCCTCGTCCGAATTTCCCTGCAGAAGCGGCTGTCCTTGCCGATGAGCGCGACAACCTTCGTCAGGCCGATCCCGGAAATCCCCGCATTAGGGATCTCAACTCGGAGATTCGGCAACTTGTGAACGTACATAAGCGGAAGAAATGTGAAGAGCATCTGATGACCTGCAACTTCGCCTCTGGTGTGAGTAAGTTTTGGTCAACCGTGAGTTCATTGTCCAACCCGACGAAGCGTGACGACAGAGTTGAAATAGACTTTGGTGAATACGCTTCGTCGGACCCGGAGCGATGCGCGAGCTATTTTAGCCGGCAGTTCATCCTCATCCTCCGGTGGATAAATCCAAACGTCGAGTGACCAGAAGGCTGCACAAACTGCCAAAAACAAGTGCGCTTCTTGTTTTCACCAGCGGTGAACTAAGGGTAGCCATCGGGAAGGCGAAAGCCTCCAAAGCCATTGGACCCGAAGGTATATGCATGCTGATGCTAAAAAATTTGGGCGCTCTGGGAGTAACGTACCTAACGGAGGTCCTCAACTTGTCAATGGCCACTCTCGTCATTGCAGACATCTGGAAGATGGGGAGAGTGGTCCCACTGCTCAAACCGGGGAAACCAGCCAACAAAGGAGAGTCTTATCGTGCGATAACCCTCCTTTCCCCGGTAGCGAAGACACTAGAGGCCTTGCTACTCCCGTACTTTACATACCACCTGACCCAAGCGAAGCATCAGCATGGGTTCCGTAAAGTGCACAGTACAACAACAGCACTTAACGCCATAAATACCCAGCTCGTGGCCTAAACCGAAAGCGCCCTTGTGAGAGAACCATTCTAGTAGCGCTGGACCTGTCTAAGGCGTTCGACACTGTCAGCCATTCAACGCTACTAGAAGACATAGAGGCCTCCTCTCTCCCACAGGGACTCAAACAATGGTCGGCGAATTATCTGAGTGGCCGTCACTCGTCAGTAACTTTTAGAGACAAATCGAGCAACCCGAGGAAAATAAAACAGGGTGTTCCACAGGTTGTGTGCTTTCCCCATTACTGTTTAACTTTTATATTTCAAAGCTCCCTCAACCACCAGAGGGAGTCTCGATTGTCTCTTATGCCGACGATTGACGATTGCTCGATCAAGGCGTCTGGGAATGGAATTGATGACTTGTGCTCGAAAGTAAACGGTTATCTCGCCGAGTTTTCTCGCTCCTTCACTGCACGGAGCCTAACCCTCTCCCCTACAAAATCCTCAGCCACACTTTTTACCACCTGGACGATGGAGGTCAAACTCCAACTGGGAATTCACGTCGATGGATAACCAATTCCCATCGAACAACCCGAAGATACTCGGAGTAACATTCGATAGTCTGCTCTCCTTCACGGCGCATACAACCGCAATTGTCTACAAAGTACAAAACCGCAACAAGCGGAGGGGGAGGGGGCGGGGCTCCCAAATGAATGCGGAGAGTCGCCCCATGACTCACAGCATCTCTTCGCATGCCCTCTAAACCCCACCACGGTAACGCCCCTGTCCCTATGGACAAACCCCGTCGAAGCTGCTCGCTCCCTAGGGCTGCCGTTAGTGGAGCTTGACGACAACGACTGAGGGACTAACCGATCTGGGCGGGGTTGTTGTAGCCGCTACAACAACAACAACAACAACTGTTTTATTTCCTTGAGCGGGGGTTAGTGCGACCTCCACCCAACCCTGGAACGGCTGAGCCACCTCAGCCTTCGATAAAACCCTCCTCATTATCATTTTGGGTATTACATGAAAAAAAATTATATTTTTAATTTTTCGAGTACAAAGAGGCATCTGGCTTTTGACGCATTTGCGACACGCCGATTTTGAGTATTAGCTAAAAAAAAATTATTTAAATTTTTTGAGGCTCTATAGAGGATTCTGAACTTTGCTCCCTGTGCGACACGCCTTAACCGCTTCCAAGCGGAACCAAAAAAAAGGACTTTACCAGGTCGAGGCCACGCAATGAGCGGCAAAGTAGCAAGCGGCTGAGCGGCGCCATACAAAAATGCCGCTCAGCCGCTCAGAAATGCCGCTCAGAGCATGGCCACTTCAATAGTATTTCATATGTTTTAATTAAGCCGGTCTCCGCTTTGCCGCTCATTGCGTGGCTTCGGAGTCGGCGTAGAACTGTAGACCCCTCCCCATTGTGACAACATTATATATAAATGCACATAACACTCTCCTAATAGTTTACACTTTTATTTTATTTTATTTTGTATATTAATCTCAATAAAACAATCGTGGTACAAAGCTCAATAAAAATATTATAAATCACTTTAATTCACCTTTTTTGTCCTTTAGATTACATTAAATTGCACTCATATTTACAATAACACATGGTTGCAAACTGACACATAAGATGTGTTGTCATACTGTACAAAACAATACAATAGAAAGGGGGAATTCTACGTAGTGAGGGTTATAATCCCTAAGTGCGGCCAAAGGCCGCGTACGCAGAAAGGTGTTCAGCCGTCCCTTCTTCGGCAACACAGAAAGGAGAATTCTAGATGGGGGCCATCGCCCTCCCCCCCAGAGCTGGAAAAAGCAAAATTTCGGATAAAATATATGTACAAATTTTGTTTTATTTTAATCTTCAATCGTAACCATTTTGATTATTTTGCTTGCACAACATTATTTATAGAATAATAAATCGTTTAAAACTCATCGTCAACGTGAAAAAGTAAAACAATGGGTATGTAGATACTATCAGGCCGATTCTGAGCAGGAACTCCCTGGGAGTTTTCTTTCTTTTCCCTTTCCTCCTATCATGAATAAAAATTCCCTGCGGATTTTTTATATTAAATGGCAGAGTTGAGCTGTCAAAAAAGTATCAAACAGCTCTTGCGAAGTTTGAATTTTCTCCTTCCAAATTTTCGGGGAAACTGCTACTTCCTGGGAGTTCGTTATTGGAGGATTTCTTTCTCGGGAGAAACAAATTCCCGGAGAACAAACCCCCTGTGAGTATTCAGAATTGGGCTGTATGAATGTATGTATGTATGTCAAGTCGTACTTTCTGATACTACTTTTTGTCTATTTCCGCGGTATGTAGGAAATTTCATTTTCAACTGTGTAACCAAACATTTGTATGCGCATAAAAATACTAATGACTTGAAAAATATAACAAAAATTAAAAAGTTAAATTAAAAATTAAAAGTTTACTTCTCCAAGCGCCATTGCTTCACTTGAATCATGCTAGCGAAGCAGTCAATGGCACTGTGAATATTCTTCGAAATTATAGAGAGAATGCTGGCAGACATTTTTCTGGTACATTTTCAAAAGTTACCGATATCGCTAAGGAATCGGATTTTGACATTGTCCTTCCTCGGAGAGCGAAGAGACAAAATTTTCGGTCTAATTATCGTGCGTCTAACGCTGAAGATTATTAACGAAAAGCAATATTTATACCGCTATTGGATAATATTTTGCTCCATCTCCGAGAAAGATTGCCGAAAGAGACATTAAACATTTTTGATTTGAACTTATTACTTCCATCTAAAATTGGGGAATATAATACGCCTGATAAAAAAAATAATGCTATCAAACGCGTAAAATCGCTTGGAAAACGATACGAACTTTTCTAAGATAAGATGGACAAATAAGGAGAGCGAAAAGCTATTCCCAAAATCAACAGCAGAAGTTCTTGGTAAATGCGACGAATATGCTTTTCGCTTCTCCGCATTCTGGTCACACTTCCAGCTAGTAACCGTGATGCAATAATACAAGGTGGTATCAGTTGTGACAGCTCGATTTAACGCTGCCTTAGCTCAGTAGAAAAAGAAGAAAAACGGGGAGAAATGAATCCCCATTTGGGGGAAAAATGTAAGATTTCATATTTTCTTCTAAACAAAATTAGCTTTTTTATAGTATATTCGAAATGAAATTAAATAAAATAAGATAAAATACCTTTTTAAGAAAACAAAGTGTTTATACTAAGAAAAAATAAAAAACATTCAACTATATTAATGGGCAAAGAATAGTTAAAGAAGTAACACTGTTTCAGCTAAGGCAGTCAATATGGCGGAATTAGAGCGAGAAGTTGCCAACCGATAACACCATGTATTATTGCATCATGGCTAGTAACGCTACTTCCGAAAGAAGTTTTTCAACCCTTCGCCGGTTAAAAACATGGTTGCGTAGTACCATGAATGAAGAAAGACTGATGGGTCTAGCACTTTTACACGTACATAAGACAGACATATGGTTTATATACTATACTAGCGTTGTATACAACATGTCTGTCGTAGTAAACCACTATTATACCATCGTACAAAGTGGTTTAAAGCTGGTTCCTATACTACGAAAATGAACGAGGTAGAAAGGTAGTATACCATGAAACGCAGCCAGAGAGTCACAAAAATTTCACCAAAACTGTGTGGTGAAAACAAACAGAGACAGTCAACTGATACTATGTAAGTATGCCATTTTGCTCGCGATGGTCCAACAGTCGCATTGGCCGAGTAATCAGAGCGCTAGAGTGTCACTTCAGAGATCCGAGTTCGAATCCTAGGGCAGATTTTTTCTTTTTTATTTAATTGTTTTTTTTTGTTTTTTTATTTTTTTTTATTTTTAAATAAAAATCGGCTGCCAGTGTGCTAGAAATGTTGGTGGAATATTTTATTTTCATCAATAAATAATAATAATAGTAATAATAATAATAATAAAAAAGCGGAGAAATATTTGTTTAACAACAATTTCATTTGGAGATAAACCAAAAGAGGTGCTTTAAATAGTATCATAAAATTTCAATGAATAAAAATGTTTTGTTTTTGAAAAATAATAAAAAAAAAACAAATCATTAAAAAAAAGAATCTCGTGCCCGAGGGCTCGAACTCGGATCTCTCGCTGGCACTCTAGCGCTCTGTTCAAAACGGCATAAATATATGCTATCAGTTGTGATAAAGAAACAAAACATCGGTATAAGTACTAAATGTGTGTCACATGGAAATAGTATCAAAATCCATAGTGTGCATACCACGGTGTACAAACAACATGTCTATCAGGGCTATTAGATATTGAAATTGACACTGAAATGATAATAGAAAGATTCACAAACGGAAAGCGCAAAATTGAATTTGCAATTCAAATTATTACAATAAAAATTCTGAATATGTTGTTAAGGTATAACTTTACATCTTGTGTTTTTTTTTTTAATAGTACATGCAATTGTTTTATTAGACCTTGCACCAAATTCACAAAATGAAAAGTAATATTATATCACAAAACACTTTACTTCACATTTCATAAAAAATACTTGAACCTATATTTTCATTAAAGCACTGCAAATATACCAGCAGAAATATTCTTCACATGTGTACATGAGTAAATGGAACATGTATTTTAGAGTACTTAAAAAAATAGGAACAAAAAAAGAGAACATGATAAATTTGAGGAACTAAGCAATGTTATTACTCAACAGCGCTCTGCTACATAAAACACTGTTCCGCTTTTCCAGAGTACTTGAGTATCATGGTGAAATGAACTGAAGGTGGCGCATTCCCGAACCCGCTACTTTGGTTTTGCCGACTTTGACATTTATGGCAATACGTAAACAAACTTTTTGTTTAGAAACAAGTGCAAACGTATTGTGTACTTTCAAGTGAAATATCGAAGTAATTCGTGCTTTCTGAATTAAAAAACGTTTTATTTGTAATAAAAACTTTATAAAAATGTCGTGTCGTGTGTTGAATTGCAGCAGCCGTAGGGGTAAAGCCCCCAAATGTAGTTTTTTTTGTTTCCCCGCGACGACGCCTTGGCCAGAAAGTGGGTAGAGTTCTGCCGGCAGGAGAAGCCATAAAATTTAGACACCAGCGTAGTATGCATGAAGCACTTTACGGACCACTTTTAAACACGACATGTTAAGTTGAAAACGTTGAAATACCACAAATTACAAATTAAAATTCGAGGTAAGCAAGCATCGACCACTTTCTGCAGAACAACATGCGCTGCGACAAGATATTATCACTTTTTCGGCACCTGCAATACAAACAAAAAAATTCTAAATATTTAATTAATAAGACCTATTCTTTTGAACACATTTCAAGAGTGGTTGTATATTTTTTGTTAACGTAGTGCTTAATTTGCTACATTCAAAGGTGGCTTGAGAAATTGGTGAATCGAGAAGAAAACCCGTTTTCTCACTGCATGTCAACTCATTGTTCTTCGCCATATTCTTTGTTTACCCGTTGCCACAAATGTCATTCTGCGGGAATGCGCAATCTTGTATTCTATCGTTCTTGCTTGAGTATGTTGATTGCATTCAGTAGTATTTGAAAACTTCATAGGAAGTATAGGAATACTTATGAGGTTTTTTCTTTTAAAATGTTAGCATTTAACATAATGTTAAGAAAATACATACATTTTCTTTTTATTCCAATATATACTTAAAATACTGTTTTATTTTTAAAAAGCACCGAAGCCGACATTTCCCGCCGGACGCTTCAATGTTTGCAAAAAAGGTCGAATCTTACATACATACATAAAGGAAAGTCGAGATTTTTTATACGCGGTAATCTCGAAAACTACTGANCTGGTATTGGGAAATGAAAATATCGTATTGTAAAATTAAAAATTAGTTCTTTGTATAAAATTAGTCCACTTTTTATGATGCTGTTGGCTAAATATTCGGAGCGCCCAACATTGTTTCTCCATGATTGTTATTTAACATAAGAGTCAGCTCTAACATTAGCATTACGTAGCATTAAAAGAAAACTTCCAAAAATACTAAAAAAATACTTGTGAACGAACATCTTTTTTGTGGAAGTTTAACAGCATGGTACTGCTGATTTATGCTGTAAACCAGGCCTTCCCAAAGTGGGTGACGCGGCACCCTGGGGTGCCGCTANCATTTTTCTCGAGATTTTCTGTAGTATATTCTGAATCGATAGGAGAATGACCTTTTTAATTTAGAATTTTAATAGGGTTGCCACCTGTTGAGAAAATTACTATATTCAATTCTAATATGCGTAGGCGTCAGTTCTGCACCGTCACTGTCAAATGAAAAGACTTAGCCTCTGGATATGTGATAATGTATTATTTTTCTGAGTANATTTATTTTTATTAAAATTACCTTCATTGGCTCGTCATACTCCATACACAAGACAAATAGCTTGCAACAAAGGGATATTTCGCTTTTAAGCATAGTTCCCCAGTACGTTTTGTCAACGTAAAATTGAATCAGAAAATTTTCAGAAAAATAACACTTTTCACAACNAGTTCGTGGGATAAAAAAATTAGATACCAAATGAAAGTGCATGGCCTTCGCATGTACAAAAACTTTAAGTTTTTTGAGTGGGGTTGCCACTTATTTAAAATTAATATCTTCTATACATAGTATAAAGGAAGGCGAGATATTTTAACCACGCTACTGAACGGATTTAGACAAGACTTTTTATATATATAATAAACGAAGTACATGATGACATATGATTTCNACTTTTCACAACCACTTTCGATACTTTTGTAGACCTAATCCGCGTTTCATCCACTTTTCTTCCCGNGGGGTTGCCACTTATTTAAAATTAATATCTTCTATACATAGTATAAAGGAAGGCGAGATATTTTAACCACGCTACTGAACGGATTTAGACAAGACTTTTTATATATATAATAAACGAAGTACATGATGACATATGATTTCTTTCTCCAAATACGTAAATGTACATTCATATGCATACATTCAGCGCGNTTCGCGTGTTAGTGAGGTACCCATTCGCAATGCAAATCGAAGAAGAACTCATGATGAGCGAATTACTACTACTGACGAAATTTTTAAAGCTATCGACGAATTTGTACAAAACAATGGTTTGAAATGTAGCAAGTGTGCGGATATTTGCGGTGGTTGGAAAAACGAAAGGAGCGATGTNATACATATGTTCATACAAAACAACCATCGAATGGTAGCAGCTTTCATCATTTAATCGATGATTTATGTACATACATATTATGTAAATTTTTTAAATAANCCAAGAGGCAGAAAACGCCACAAGAAGTCACTGTATGATCCCTCGGTATTCCCTGGCGACTAAGAAGATGCCGCCTCTAAATTTAAAACCCGAATTAGATGACGCTGCGAAGATAACAGAGGCCTGCGAAATAAAAATACATCTCTGATTTTTTAAACAAAGTAATCAGAAATACGTATGTAACTTCGAAGTTAACGCTAAGAAAATGATAGCAGCCGGTTTTAGTAGCAGTTTCCATATAAAATTCAAAAAAGTAAAATCATTTTTCACTTANTCGTGTCCCTACCTCTTTTATGACCAGTTTTTATTTTCAAATCGATATTTTCACTTCCCAATACCAGGCGCTCATACATGTGAAGTAACAAGTTTTCTATTTCTAAGCAGAACATTGTTTTGTATAAATTTTTAAATTTCCAAAAANCACCAGCGTTAACTTGGAAGGTTTGGAACAAAAAAAAAACATCGTCGAATAATTTCCCAACATTGACTCTGAGGATGGCTTCAGTTGGCACGATCTCCGAGAACAAAATCGTATGCTGTTGATAGTTTTCAAATATCTTAAATATATTCGGCTCACAAACGCCTCTTTAGACAGTCGGAAGTTTTTAATAATTCTGTAGACAAATTCCTNGAAAAGTGCTACAAACAAATGTATGCGTATGGAAAGCTTGCTACTTCATATGTATGAGCGCCTGGTATCAGGGTTCGTATTTGCACACACATGCTCTNCGAGAACAAAATCGTATGCTGTTGATAGTTTTCAAATATCTTAAATATATTCGGCTCACAAACGCCTCTTTAGACAGTCGGAAGTTTTTAATAATTCTGTAGACAAATTCCTTTAATATATTTTATGTCAAAATATATTTGAAAGACTACACTTAAACGCTTTTAAATATTTTCTACTCCTGGCCAGTTTACCAAGCTCTCATCCTTTGACGAATCGTTGAACCAGAACTCCGTTGTACTCATTTTTACCACGGTTTTATAAACTCGTTTCTTTTTTATTTCATTTTTATTTGGACAAATTAACATACGATCATTTACGATCATATACGATCTCTGATAATACCCAATGAAAATTCGTTCGATAAACACTTTCGACCACAGTCGAAGATCAAATGCAACTCATAATAGGGGCCTTACTTTTACATGGCTATGTGAGACTGCATTTTCAACAAATGCTTTCATAAATTAGTAATTATCAAGCAAAAAAAAACAAAACCGATTTCAACTCCCATCTAAGAATTTAAGATTATCGCTAATATATTCATGATCCAATGATCGGATTTAAACCAAATTAGACCACCTGACAGGTAACATCTTTCCTTTAAAAAAGAATTATAGTAGTCAGTTAACGTGGTGTAAAATATTGTAAGGTGTTTAGTATTTTCTTAGCTCTACAGCCGCATTATTGTGAGCATTAAAATGCCCCACAATGATTCCAAAAGTAAAACGCAAACGTTGAGTCTTAAAGTCGGAATGTTTTATTCGGCTCATCGCCGTTCTTTTATATGCTTACAATCTACCTTATGAGTAATCTAATTTACAAACTTACATTTCTAAGTTGTTAGTCATGCTTATGATTCTACGTTGTTGTGCATGCATACATAAATGTATATGGGTTCAATCGAGTTTATGTTATTGGAGAAGTGCAGCGCAAGCTAAATTGATTTGAGTACTTTGGCCTAGTTATTGCCAAAAGTATATTGAACTTTTTACTTAATATTGTGTGAACATTTTGTTTTGCTTAGCTGTCATGCTAC
>NW_016160154.1:7389-39469 GCF_001687245.7 Rhagoletis zephyria | reverse complement strand
GGAATGTTTTATTCGGCTCATCGCCGTTCTTTTATATGCTTACAATCTACCTTATGAGTAATCTAATTTACAAACTTACATTTCTAAGTTGTTAGTCATGCTTATGATTCTACGTTGTTGTGCATGCATACATAAATGTATATGGGTTCAATCGAGTTTATGTTATTGGAGAAGTGCAGCGCAAGCTAAATTGATTTGAGTACTTTGGCCTAGTTATTGCCAAAAGTATATTGAACTTTTTACTTAATATTGTGTGAATATTTTGTTTTGCTTAGCTGTCATGCTACAGTGGCCCAAAGTTATGCGGTAACATACATAGAAAAAATTAATATATAAATATTCCGACGAAGTCGGTTAAAAACAAATACACCAGCAAGCTTTCAGCGTCAAATGATTTCAGGGTAAAATTGTCAAAGCTCCCAATAAACTTAAATAACATAATAAAAACATCAAAAAAATTTCAGTCCGAACATTAAAGCTAAAGGAGCATAAAGTTTGCATTGTGTTTTCTTGTTTTCGGAGACATTTGAAGAGTAGGGGTGCCGCGAAATTTTTTTAGCACAACAGGTTTACTGAGGTGAAAAAAGTTTGGGAACCCCTGCTGTAAACACATAAAGGGCTTGTGGTGTGTGGCAATATTTGCAGTTGTGTACCACAACCATATCGTGCACGGCTTGTAATTTTTTAATGAGAGCGTCAAGGCAGGCGAAACGGTGTTGGCATTTTTTGTACAATTGTATTTCTGTGATACAATTTCTTTCACAATATACTTTACTACTATGCAAATCTTTTTAGTACAATTTTATGAATACTAAAAATATATAGCTCTAAAAATTCACAGCGGGAAATATTTGTTATTCTCTTTTTTTTTACTTTTTCGAATTCTCATTTGTATGTTTGGAAAAAGTGTTAAAAATGTCTTGAACGAACTATTATAACATACTACAAGGTGTGCTATCAGCTGCCCATTCAATGTCAAATGTCGAGATGAGCTTTAATTTGTTCACCCGATGCCACTGTCCAATTCCTATGTGGAATTGCTCAGTGATTCCCAAAATCAAGTCAATTTTTTTCTCTATGGATAACTTTCTGAGATATTTGCAATTTACCATTATTCAGCTTATAAAATAGTGATTCTACTTAATCACGTATGTATATCTTTCGAACCAATTGAACAATCGTAATAAGAAGTAAAGATAATCAAATTCTCCATAAACCGTAATACATCACTCTTCGACAGGCCTGATGGTTTCTGAGAAACTAATTAATAGTCCCACATTTTTTTTTTTGTGACGAAAAAATGCAAAAAATTAACATTTTAACAGGGGAATAATAAAAAATAACGATTTTTCTGTATTTTTTTTATTTTGTATGAAAGCCTGTTCCTTTACAAAAAAATGAAGCTACCAATGAAGAAAATCGATGGATAAATAAAGGAATGAGTGGTGAAATGAATAAGCAGAAAATAGTTACTCAGGTGTACACGGCGTATGAGTAGCATTATTTCCTGCTCATTTTTCATACAAAAATCTGTGTGCCTTTTTTATTTGACCACTCATTCCTTCTTTATTTATCCATCGATTTTGTCCATTGGTAGCTTGATTTGTTTGTAACAGAAAAAAATTTACACAGAATCTTATTTGTTATTTTTCCATACTAAAGTTTGAATTTGTTAATTTTAACATCGAAAAACAAAAAATCTGGAATAATTAACTAATTTATCAGAACTATGAAGCCTATCGAATGGGCTACGAAACTCAATACTCAAAATATTTAAAAAAACTCGAAACTTTTACGAAAGTTTGTTGATTTTTGTTTAATGTTGCACAAAAATTGGACCTTGGATTTATACGGTTTTTGTTAAAGTATAAACTGTACTTTTATGTACAAATAATTAAAATTAAATAATATCAAGATAAATGGTAAAATATTGTCGATATGTGGGTATCGTAAAGATTTGATAAGCACTATAACTAGGAATATTGCCATAATATTAATATTACTAATGAAATGCTATGTCCAGTTTTAGTACCGAATCCAAAGAAGAACGACTTAAAAATGCTTTTGGTTAGGAAGAGTACCTGAAAATGTGTGCACACATATATATATTAATCAATTTGTAGTGTAAATGTATGTACATGAACAAGTAAACTTTCTCGTGCCATCAAATCATTGGTCTTGAGGGGAATGTATGTGCACGTACTAAGAAAATATATGAGCAAATTAAAAAGTCGATACAATTTACAGTCAAAAATACAGTTTTTGTATAGATTTCGTATTGAAGGAACAATTTCATTTCCCTACACAGACGAAATGTAAGCACACCTGTCAAATTAGAAAATAGAAATTGCTCGGCTACAACTTGGCGTGCAATCCAACGACAGCCTGGGCTCATGATCCAATTATTAAAGATCACGACACTGTGACGTCATCCGTACCAATCGAAATTTCTTTACATTTTGATAAACGTGCGAGTTGAATACGGAGCGAAAATATTGTTGGCGACAGTGAAATTTAAGTGTACCATAAGTGGGATATCTTTGAAATATGAAGTGCGCAGTTGCTAATTGCAATAATTCCCAAAAAACCCAAAGGGATAGGGTTTCACAGCTTTCCAAAAGACGAACTTCTTTTGAGGAAATGGGTGCATTTTTGCCGGCAAAGTGTAAACCCAAAAGTGGCAAGAATTTGCAGCGAGCATTTTCTACCTGAGGATTTTGAAAGGAGCCTCCAAGTTGAAATGGGTAAGAAATTGATTGGTCTTTGCATATAAGTCCATTAAGTAGTAGTAGTAGTTGTCGGAAAAACTAGCGAAATATCGAAATAAAACACTTATTTTAACTAGCCTTCGTGGCTATATGAATGTTTGTTTCACTAGCTCGTTGAGCGATAAGTATTGCCTTACAATATATGTATGACGCTTAGAATTTAGTTGATTTAAGTTTCACGAATGACAAAATGCGCATGCAAGTGCGCGTTACCAAATTGGTGCCTTTTCCACGCTCAACTGAAATTTTGAATTCATTTTCTTCGGTTGAACGCAGAGTCGTATTTTCGAGTTATGTATGTATCTATGCTTCGAACTTATTTTCGAGTACTTAGGGTCTAATTAACATTCCACGCCTCGGTGAATCCTCGTTGGGATTCACAAAATCCAAAGCGGCTAGCTTTGAGGATGGACGTCTGATGACACCGTTGCTTGTACGTACGTAGGCGCTTCTAACTTGCCCATCTTTGGCGGAGTTTACTTCAACTATGCGGCGTCACACACAATGACCAGTTGGCCTGCCTTTAAGGGACTCACTTCCTCTTTCCATTTTGGACGCACTAACAATTGTGGCAAATATTAGAGGTATATCAGTTAAAGGGCGACTATTGATGATGTTTTCAGCCTCTATCAAAACACTGTGGAAAGTTTCCACACGTGGCGCTTCATCTTTTAAGACTCGATGTAATATTCGTTTTACACATTGTACGAGGCGTTTCCAACATCCGCCTGCGGATGGATTAGCTGGACAATTGAAATTCCACTCGATACCATCTTTAGAAACTTCTCTTTGAATTTGATCGAAGTCGAAAAGTCGTTGGCCTTCCTTCAATTCTCGATGAGCTCCGATAAAATTAGTGCCATTATCACTTCTGATGCGAACGGGACGACGATTGACGAAGTTTCTTAAACAAATTATAAACGCATCTGTGGACAAGTCTACGGCCACCTCAAAGTAAAAACAGAATCAAATCGCTCAGAGAAATTCTTCGGAAGAAAGTTCGCTGCCAAAATTAAAACACACTGCAGTATATGAGATTTCCCACAACCAAAGCGACGACGAAGTTCGTCTGTCGAAATTCGGCAAGAATAGATTTATTTTTAATTTTGCCGCTGCCGCCGATCATAAAGTCAGCTCTCAGTGGAAAACTAGCTTTGTTTTCTCGTTTTTCTAGCAGATAATCATCAGCAATAATCAGAATGGCAAAATTTGGTGATTCATCTTTTCGGTTTTGTATTTTTATATTTCTTGTTTGTCATTAAATTGATACGAATTTCGTATCTGTTCTGTTTTACTGGGCAAAATGTTGCGGCGAACATCACCCAGCGGCATCGCTCCGATCGACGAAATTTGCACAGCGATTTGGTTCTGTTTATACTTTCAAGATGAATGGCTCTAGTCGTCAAACATGTGAATAATGCTATCCATCTTTTTTCTCGGCTGCGAAGACCCACGGCTACGAAGAACGGGCCACAATAATCAACGCCAGTGTATGAGAATGAGCGCACGTATGGTGTCAAACGGTCAGGTGGTAGTTGACCCATAAGCGGTACAGCTGGCTTGGAGTTTTGGCGGATGCATACTGGACTTTTCTTCTTCACAGAGCTCACACAGAGAATGAGCTCGTGGTATCCTTTACCGCTGTCGCATTTCATTAATAGTAAGGCGGCGGGTTTGATGATGAGCTTTCCAGTGAAAGTGATCCATGATCAGTACAGCTAAATGATGGTCACGTGGAATGATTATCGGGCGACGCACTGAATCTGGTAGGCAATAAGCGGCATCGATTCGACCATTTATGCGGAGGACTCCGAATGCATCTAGCTTTGGTGTTAGCTGAAACAAATGGTGGGTTTTCGGCAGGCAGCTATTATCTCGTAGCAAATCGATTTCAGCTTTGTAGACTTCATATTATACTTGACGCCATAAGTAATTCTCGGCGAGCTTCAATTCATCAGACATAAGCTCACCTTGACGACGCATTTTGGATTTAACATTGTTAATGAAGCGTAAAATCCATGCAAATATTCGAAGCTGCTTCGTAAATTTCGAATATTTGGAAATGTTCATGACATCGACGTGTTTTACTACAAGTACAGCTATCTTTTTATATTCTTCTTCATCCAGAAACTCGGAGTGTAAGTGTTGCGGTTCTGCGGGCCATGAATCTTCATGCCGTGGAGAAAATATGGACCTATTATCCATCGCGAATTTGACGAACATGCTGGTATTAAATTTACTTTTGTGGCTTCATCTGCCACATTCGCTGCTGACGGAACCCAACGCCACTGGCTCGGTGCTTGAAAGGATCTCTGAGATCCGACTGGCGACGAATTGCGTTCCTCTTCGTGGAACGGATACAATGCAAGACCATTTTGGAATCACACCAAAACGTCACATGGTGCACACTTCGGTCTAGACACTGCTCCACCGAAGTTCAAAGGCGACTGCCCAAAACTGCAGCTTGCAGTTCCAAGCCTGGTATAGTTGTTGATCGCTTAGGGGCACATCTGGACTTAGCTACCAGGAAGGCGAGGGAAATATTGGTTGCTTTCTTTATACGCACGTAAGCCACTGCGGCATATGCGGCTTCGCACGCGTCAACAAAGATATGTAGTTGCAACTCATCTGCGATAGAAAAACTTGGAGAAAAACACCTTGGTACGGAAAAATTTCTAACATAATAAAATGCTTGCCACCATACAAGCCACTGTGACCGCAGATTTGTAAGTAAAGGATCATCCCAGTCTACTTGCTGTTTCCAGGTTTCTTGCAATATTAACTTGACTGCAACGGTGACATTGGCAAGCAGACCGAACGGATCATATATGGCCATGGGAAGCCCCAGCAATTCCCGCTTAGTTGGTAAACGCTTACAGTCTAATACGTCACGTGGGATTTTGTGAAATTTAAAATGGAATTCCAAAACATCATCACTGAAATTCCAGTACATCCCTAACACTTTGTCGGTCTTCGGCTGACGTTCCATGTTGATAATGTCAGGTGTCCTAGGTGTCCCACGATTCAACTGCCTCTGTAGCTCTTTGCAGTTAGAGACGAAATTTCGCAAATGAAATCCCGCAGCCGCATTTATAGTGATGGCTTCGTTGACCACTTCACTGGCTTCTTGGCTGCTATCGTAACTGGCTACGAGATCATCCACGTAGGTGTTTTCAATTACGGCTTTAACACCTCGCGGCATTTCTTCTTTGAATCGGTTGGCATTTAAATTCTTAATGTATTCGGCGCAACAAGGAGAGCAGGCTGCACCAAAAATCATGGATGTCATCACATAAACCTGGATTGGTTGTAACTGGTCTCCATGCCTCCACAAAAAACGTTGTGACTGTCTGTCTTCTGCTCGTATCTTTACTTGAGAGAACATCTCTTGTATGTCCCCGGCGATTGCAATTGGACGCTGGCGAAACTTTACCATAATCACCATCAATGATTGTGCACGTTCTGGGCCCTTCATCAGTACATAATTCAAGGAAATATTTGAGACGGATGCCGCTGCGTCGAATACTATGCGCAGCTTTGCAGGCTTATGAGGGTTGATCACCCCGAAATGTGGCAAATACCATGATGACGGACCTTGTTGTGATGACTCTTCAGCGGAAAGCAATTGTGCATAACCCCTTTCAACATACTTATTTATTTCTGCGATATAGTTTTTTGCATAAACTGGATCTTTGGCTATTTTGTTTTCGACGTTGATTAGTCTTCTTTTTGCCATTTCGTAGCTTTGAGGTAGCTCGACGTTATCTTCACACCATAACAAACCCACTTCGTAACGATGGCCAATATTTTTGGTAGTCTTCTCTAGTATCTTTCTTGCTCTTAGATCTTCCACTGACTCAAGGGGAATATTTGGCTTCTGGACGGCGAAACTGTCTAGGCTAAAGTACTCTTGCACGAGCTGGTGTAACTGTTGTGTTGTAAATTGATTTCGTATGTGAAGAATGTTAGATGTAGAACAACCTCTGGTGTGCGTAAGGCCATATGCAACCCAACCTAACTTGGTAATGACGGCGATAGGTTCATTTGGACCAGAGCAAACCATTTCTTTGGTAGCACTCAATTGGCTGTTGTCTAGTCCAATCAATAACAACGGTTTAATTGCTGAATAACTGGCTATAGGTAAATTGCTTAAGTATCTATAATTATTTCGGTAAAAAGATTGCGTTGGTAAATCTAAATGTTTTATCATATGTACGTTCTTCAACTGGAATGACGTCTTATGATCAACTCAACTTATTTGTAAATTCATTATACGGGATTGTTCACTAATTTGTTTTGTATTTTACCACTGTAAGGTGAGTGAAGTACTACGGCCTTTGATGCCGAGCTCGTCCGCAATACTTTCCTCGAGGAGTGTTATCGATGATCCTTCGTCGGGCATAGCATAAACTGTAATGCTTGTTCGAGGTCCACTACTACGGGCAATACTACGGGCAATATTTTAAACAAACACTCTCTCTGGCTGTCGCGGCACTTCAGCAAATGTTCATTGTTGGTACTAGGTGGCGATGTAGCTGAATGTGTGGTTGACGGTGGCTTAGTCGAATTTGGTGGTTGATGCAGAAGGGTACGGTGCATGCGCTTGCACTCATCAAGTCCACATTCACGCCTAGATTGACATTCACTTAAACCATGACCTCGTTGAAGGCAACCCAAACACACACGATTTGCCTTCACGAGTTTCCATCTATTATGCACACTAAGTGCCTTAAATTCGGGACATACCATTAACCTGTGACTTTGTTTACACTTAACGCAACATAATTGTTGTTGTCTAGGGTCAGACTCATTGCTTTGCAAAACTCTTCTTGCTGCATTGTAAATGGACGACCTGACGATGGCTGCAGGACTGAACGCACAGGGTTTGTTGACGATGGTGGCTGACTGGCACGCTGCAACGACGAAACTACCGCCGGCATAATGCTAACAACCTTGGCGAGATCACTCAACCAATTTGAAAATGTCTCTATAGTTGGATGCCCTAACATCCCGCTGCGCATCGACTCCATTCAAATTGCTTTGAAGCCGGTAACTTTAGGACTAATTCCTCTAACAACATCGGGTTGAGCAAATGATGCTCACAATTCGCCGATTTAAAAAAGGCGACAATGTTCCGTACTAGATTTAAAAACCAACAATTTTATCAACACGACTCTCGGCTATTAGAGGAAATTATTGAATCTTGTGCATTTGCACTCGAACTAGCAATTCTGGGCGCCCAAAATTAAATTGCAATTCCTCAATCACTTGTGACACATTGTCTGGAAAAACTAGTCATGATGAAACGACACGTTTTGCGTTTCCTTGCAACGCTTTATGTAATCTCATTAAATTTTGGCGATTGTTGTATCCAAACTCTCTCATTGTGTCATAGTAGCATGCTCTAAACAGAGGCCAATCTTCCGGGTTACCATCGAAATTGGGCAATGGATATAACTTCACAACTGAATTGTCGACGTATGAAATTATACCTCTCTGTAAGTTATTGGGCGTCTGTGGCAAAAACTGTGGTGGTGATGTCGTACTCTGCTGATGAAATTGCGTAGCTGAAGCTGGATACTGTGCAACTCCCTGTGAGTCATTGGGCGGCTGTGGCAAAAACTATGGTGGTGATGTCGTACTCTGCTGATGAAATAGCGTAGCTGAAGCTGGATACCGTGCAACTCCCTGTGAGTTATTGGGCGGCTGTGGCAAAAACTGTGGCGATGACGTCGTACTCTGCTGATAAAACTGCGTAGATGTAGCTGGATACCGTGCAACTCCCTGTGAGTTATTGGGCGGCTGTGGCAAAAACAGTGGTGGTGATGTCGTACTCTGCTGATGAAATTGCGTAGATGTAGCTGGATACTGTGCAACTCGATGCGGCTGTGATTCATTAAAATCTCCCATGACATATCGATTTGAAACTGATGTCGGTGTTGTGTAGTTTTCGGCTGCATATGCATTTGACTGTGTAACTGCCGTACCAGTGGCAGTTGTGACGGCGACGTCGTTTCCTTGAACAGGCTCATTTAACGCACAAACAGTGTTGTTGTTATTGCACATTCTCAGTTCACTACGAATTTGCTTATTATCACGACTCAGCTCACTGACTGCTTCTTTCAACAAATGTATGCTTGTCAATAACGCTGACATTTGCTCATTCGAAGAATCTTCTGTCTTTGCTCCTTTGCTTATGTGTTTCCTTCTACCAGTGTTGTGTTTATGCTGTCCGAATTATCGGAAGTTTTTTCATCTATATCTTCTACATTATTTCGTTCCGCATTCTCTGCATTATCTACGTTCTTCTTTGCCTGATTTCTAGTGTGCATTTCGGCAGTTATCTTCAAAAAGGCTAAACGACCACTATTTCTGACTGCTGCTACTGAAGCAGCGAATGGTGACACTGGCTGACAAACTATCTGCGCTACTGAAGCAGTGACGTTGCCTACGATTCTGATGAAACGATGCTACTTAAAGCGACGAGTCTTGTGACTCTTGCTGCTACTGAAGCAGCTACGTTGCCTACGATTCTGATGAAACGATGCTATTTAAAGCGACGAGTCTTGTGGCCAGTGATGCCAGACATTCTCTGTTAAATATCCCACGGAAATGGGGAAAAAATCCCTCAATTACCCACATCTTGAAAATTTATCCCACAAAATTCCCAACGAATTTAAACATATACATGTTTCAGTAGTAAAGAAGTAAAATTCATATAAAATAATAATAATAGTTTGGCGCTTACACATATGTGCTTTTCCTCCAATTTGTGGCGGTCCCCTTGATGTTGTCACACAAAGGGGAGGGACCTACAGTTTTACGCCGACTCCGAATGGCGAGTGTATTTTTATGAGAAGCTGTTTTTCATGGCAGGAATACACTCGGAGGTTTGCCATTGCCTGTCGAGGGCCGACCGCTGTTAAGAAAAAACCCCTTTTTCTGCATTTTTTCCCTTTCATTTTTTTGCTCACTCACTAAGGGCCTAAAAGAATTTTTTGGTGACTTTAAAATTGAAGCACATTCATGTGCTATTTAACATTTCATCAGATAATTTGTTCCGCTTTTTACATGAAACACCAGTTACAACTGAAAAGATTCTTTCTTACTCAGCGCTTGAATTGGTTAACGTAAGAAAATTTTCGAAATTGTCCTTGTACTTTTTAACAATTATATACCATTTCACTCCACATCACATCTTCAGAACGATTAATTACGTAAGAATGTCGAATATTCTTGAATTTTGATCAATTATGCAACAATAACTGCGTCAAAAGAAAATCCGTTATTTATATGAAGTGTCCCTTTTTTCCCTTTTAATAATTTTTGATGCAAAATATCCCTCAAATAGGGAAATTAACCACAATCTGGCATCACTGCTTGTGACTCTTGCTGCTACTGAAGCAGCGAAGTTGCCTACGATTGTGGCGAATGGTGAAATTGGCTGATGAAACCGACTGCGCTGCTGATGCGACGACTGTTGTGATTGTTGCTGCTACTGAAGCAGTGACGCTGACTACGATTCTGATGAAAAGATGCTACTGAAGCGACGAGTGTTATTCCAAAAGAACAGCGTCAAGCAAAAGTATGGCTGCCTTTCTTTCGTTTATTTCAATAAAATAAATTAAACCGGCACGGCAATGCTTATACGAGAAAGCAATTTGGTAAACTTTAATATCGGAAAAACTAGCGAAATATCGAAATAAAACACTTATTTTGACTAGCCTTCGTGGCTATATGAATGTTTATTTTACTAGCTCGTTGAGCGATAAGTATTGCCTTAAAATATATGTATGATGCTTAGAATTTAGTTGATTTAAGTTTCACGAATGACAAAATGCGCATGCAGGTGCGCGTTAATAAATTGGTGCCTTTTCCACGCTCAACTGAAATTTTGAATTCATTTTCTTCGGTTGAACGCAGAGTCGTATTTTCGAGTTATGTATGTATCTATGCTTCGAACTCATTTTCGAATATTTAAGGTCTAATTAACAGTATTAATTTTATTTATTTTCTTCAGATCCTGAATTATAAAAGTTTTGAGAAATTCAAACAAACTTTAAAATTTAGATTAAAATAAATAAAAGATCATAGACAATAAAACTATAAATGTTGTGTGTCTGCATTGCACTTAGAACTAAACAATATTATATATATATATATTTAAGAAAACTCATTTACAATCAGCTCTCTATATTTAAGGCAATTACTTATATAAATATGCAGTGAACGATAATTACCATCATTAAGAATATTTAAACTCTTGGCAGGTCCAAGACTTTCTCACCAAAACAATTAAAACGAATATTTTTGTATATAGGACATTCCCCAATGAAATGATAGGTGTCTTCAACAGCTTTCAAATGGCAAATAGAGCAGGTCTTAGTAGAAATATTTTTAAAAGATCTTGCATTAAGATTAAGTGAGCCACCTCTTGCGCGAAAAATAACACTTGTAGCATACGCAGTATAGTTACGGTGACCATCCGTTCTGTTTTTTGCAGGACCGTACTGTTATTTAAAGGTCTGTCCTGCGTAGTTTTTCAAATCAGAAAACCCCCAAAATGTACTAATTTTTTCCAAGTGTCCTGCCTTTGTCCCGCATTTTCTTCGATATTTTAAAATTAACTTTTCCTAATCGAAATGAAAGCAGTGTCGATAACTAATTGATAACTAAATAAGGGTAAGCTGGTATTGAAGGTTCAACCAGTCAATGCGTTCTAAATTTTGTACGGTTATGGACAATGGATGACGAGAAAATGAAGACCAGCATTAAATATATCAATAACACTGTTCTACAAATCTTGTGGTAATCGCTTAAGAAAAAAATATTTTCCAAGCCAATTTTCTTGTTTTTGGTACAAAAAATTAAAATGCTAAAAGTTATCCAATCAACATAAGCGACCTACAGTCCAATCAACATAAGCGACCTACAGACCTACAATCTATTACTTTGCCGATTTTGATGAAAATTAGCCGAAAAGCTCCTTAAACTACCCTATAGAAAATTATTAGTGTTACAAGCGACCAAAATCGAAAAAAGTGAAATTTCAATCATTTTATTTTTACAGTAAATGAAAATCTGATGAGAAATGTAGATGTTACGGAACAAAATCTGCACAAATTATATACTTTTGCAAAGGGCCCATCAATACCTTTCGAGCTGTAGGTCGTTTCATGAGATATGATGACGAATAACTGGAAAAAGTACCAAAAATTCTCGAAAACACTTCTTTGAAACCCTGAGTATTTTTTTCGTGTTCAACGACCCAAAAGTTTGCCTAAAAAATTTGCTTTACAGAGGTTCTTATTTCGTGTTAAGTAATATGTAATATGCCTTATTATAATTTTGTAAATATTCATTAGTGCTCATTTACACACGGCGATTTTTGTTGCCGCAACTCGACGTTTGTAGGAGAGAGCGCGACGAGGAAAGGAGAGGGGCACCGAGTTGCTCGTGCTCGGGCAACACGCTTTGTGCACTCGTTCGTCTGTGTAAATTGAACCGCTGTTCACAGCTGACAACAACAATTGCATACACACAAATCGCCGTGTGTAAATGAAACCAGCAACACCAAAAGGGAATGTGAAAAATCGAGGCGACAAAAGTTTTCGTGTATAAACGCAGTCTTACAAAAAGATTAATACCAATGAAGCAAATGTGATTTATGTTTAAAGTTTAAAATTGGATTAATAATTAAGAAATATACACTCCTTGTTATATGAATAGCGCACCCTTTTAATACTTTCTAGTTACAGTTTTCCTTTTGTTTGTTTGATATTCATTAATTTTTTTTTTAAATATAGCATACTCTACGTCTAAATCCGATTTAAAAAAATTTTTTAAAATTAAAAAATATATAAACATAGGGGCGGCAATTTTTTTGTTGTTGACGGTGCTGCGCATTTTCTTCCATGTAAAAATTTTGTCAAGCATACTTTGTATGGAAGAAAATCAAAAAAAAAGGGTGCGCTATTCAAATGACGAGGAATGTATATAAATATGTAGTATATTTTTGTTATTTTTATACTACCCAATTATATGTAGGTACATTTTTTGAAAAATTGTCCTGCATTTTCAAAATATATTTGTGGTCACCGTAAGTATAGTCATCATTAAAGTAGGTAGGGCCTGTAGGTATTAGGTCCGGGTAAAGTCATGCGTTTGGGACTGGTGTGCTCTTTCAGTGAAGTTCGCAAACTCTATTTGGATCAGCTTTTCTAATGTTAAAGAAATGTTCTTTTTAAGCGGAGCAGGGGAGAAATCAGGTTCCATATTAACACTTTCATAAATATTGTACCACTTTTTAGTCCAGTACGAACCTTGTCGCACTGCCTCCTCGGCCACGATGCGAGGCAATCTGTTAGACGGCAGACTAAAACAGCGCCCAATAAAAAACACATGGGCACGTATGGTGTGGCAAAAATGAGGGCATAACCCGGTTTCCAGGTGCATCATATAGTTTGGGGTATTAGAGGGAAGAAATATTAACATTTTTAAAAAGAAACGCAGGAGTTTCTCTACGGGTTCAAACTTTTCAATACCCCAGCCGCAGCATCGAAAATTGTCATCTTCTTTGAGATAGAGATACGAGGGTTGTTTATATATTTGATCCATGTGGCGTTTACCGCAGTTTTGGCCTCAACTAGTTTTGCGTCTAAGTGCTTCACAAAAGTAAGTTTGTAGTTTAAAAGTAAACCCAAATACTTATACTCCTTGACAATATCAATAACCTCATTTCCAAAACTCCAACGACATCGGGAAGGAATTCTACTGCATTCCTTAAAAACTATAATGTTAGATTCGGCGATGTTAACCTTCAGCCCCCAATGCGTGCTGTAAACGTGAAGCTCGTCTATCATTTTTTGTAAATCTAATGCAGAATCTGCCAAAAGCACAATATGGTCGGCGTACATCAGAACTTTTACTATTGTGTCACCAACTTTCACTCTGCAGGGGAGGCTGTCACTTAAATCATTAAGATATAATACGAAAAGGGTTGGACTTAACAAACAACCTTGACGTACACCTTGATTAACAAAAATCAAGTCGGAAAACTCCCCATCTAACCACACCCGACTAGTTGTATCATAATATATTAATCGTATAACCTCTACAATATGGCTGGAGAGACCGAGACAGGCTAGCTTGTAGAAAAGCATACCGCGAGGAATTGTGTCAAAAGCACATGAGAAGTCGACGAAGAAAGTATAAGATTTCTTTTTCGCATTAAAATCCAAGTGTATAATACTAGTTAAAATAGATAGATTGTCCATTGTTGAGTAATTTTTGCGGAAGCCAGCTTGAAGTTCGGTTATTATATTGTTACAGTCAAGCCACGCATTTAGACGGCTCAGCAAAAGACCAGTAAAAATTTTATATATTGTGTCGAGCAAAGAGAGACCCCTGTAGTTGGACGGAACGTCTGGATCACCTTTTTTAAAACGAGAAATAATAATAGCGTTACGAAAACTTTGAGGAATTTGCTTTTTAAGAAATATTATATTGTACCATGCAAGAAGCTCAGTTAGAAAACACTCTCGGGCGTACTTATAGAATTCATAGCTAATACTATCTTGACCAGGAGCCTTATTTTCCTTAAGCCCTTTAAGAACAAGCTTCAGCTCGCGGAGTTCAAAAGGAGAATCTAGAAACGGGTCCACATCTGAGGGCAAAGTCCAGTGCATGCAAGGTGTGTCAGCTGAGCAAAATAGCAAAGTTTCAAAATGGCTGTAAAGATCCTGCAAGGATAGGCTACACTTCACTCTCTGGGAACGACATTTCAAAGAGTTTGCAATTCGCCACCAGTCACTGGAGTTCCTAACAGTGTTTAAGAGGTCAATTTCCTTACATCTATGTTCCAATTTTTTCTTAGAGCAAAGCTTGAAATAGCTTGCGCGAGAGGATACAAACAATACACGTGCTGCCTCAGAACTAGTACATCTAAACACATCTAAATGTTTCAACATGTTTTTCCGTGCCATCAAGCATTGGCTGTCGAACCAATTGTTTTTTGGCGTGAAATACGGTTTGCCAAGTCTTGCCGGAGCAGCAGTTTTTACTTTATTTGTTAAAGTGGACACCAAAACATCAATTTTGTCCTCTGCATTGGCAAAGAGCTAATAAGTCCATTATATCTATGAGCTAACTTAGACTTCCACAGGCACCGAGAACTGCATTAAAAGCGGCATATGGTCAGAGAATTCTTTTTTACCAATAGAAAAGCTATTAATAAGCGGAAGGAGGTCAAAGGAACATATAGCATAGTCAATAACCGAGCATCCTACAGCTCCACAAAACTTGAACTCACCACACCTATCGCCAGATATCCTCCTGTTCAAGATAACTCCCCCCACATCCTCCACTAAGCTCAGAATTTTTCTACCATTAGTATCTAATACTGAGTCTTTTGAATCCCTACTTTCCGAAAATTCAGGTAGCCCAGACAGTAGGTGTTTTTCAATTGGTTGTAGTTTACCCACGCGTGCGTTTAGATCACCAAGAACACAAAAAGAGTCTGGGTGCTCAGTTGCGAAAAAGTTTTCTAAATGTTGAAAATGTTCATTCCAATTGTTGCAATTCAAGTACTGTGGAATTAACCATGTACATGAATGAAGATTCACTGAAAGTACAACACATCCAGAGACGTTAATAAAGTGAATTACTTACTGAATTTTAGCTTACTATTTAAATTATGTATATTATATGATAAAATATTAAACTGTGATACTGATTTAATTTTATAAGCATTATTATCCATTGTTTGGTGTGTAACAGCATAACTGTCCATCAATAGTTTTTTGATTCAATCTTGTTCAAAATACCTTCATACGTAACATCAATTTTGCAAAGGTTTTTACCATACAGGCTTTGAAGAAAAGCTACAGCCGGTTGACCTTCACACATTAAAACGTTACTGTTGTTAAAAGCCATCCATTTTCGGTTGATGCACATTGCATCATTTTTGACAAGAATTCTGTGTGAACGATCCAACAACAAAAGCTCTCTTCTAATTTGAAGTAGCACTTTCTTCCTTTGTTGCTTAGCTGCATTGAGATCCTTTTCAAGGAAGATTTTCGTACCAGTTAATTTCTTTGAATTTTTTAAAACTTCGCTTGCCATTTCTGCAGAAGAGAACTCCGCAATCACTCCCATTTTCTCATTTTTACTACATAATTGGCGCGCCTCCCTAACTTCTACATGCCGCAAATTTAGTTTTTCAGTGCAAAGCTTTTGTACTGCTGCTCTAGGTGAGGCTTCCTTCGGCATACCGTTCAGAATAACGTTAAATTTCTTACTTGCATCGACCAAACGGTTCAATTCCAGCCTGTCCAGTTCACAATCTCGTTTCATTTGCGTCAATTCAGCCTTAGGTTTCTCATTTTCAGCCTTTAGACTTTCTAGTTGAACCCCAACCGAGTGCTTCAAGTCGTTGATGTCATCTTTAGTGCCTAATCCCTCCAGCTTTTTGCTCACATTGCCCTCTATGCTGTTTATCGCAGCCAAAATGTCATGCAAAGCGAGGTAAGGAGAAGTTTCAGACACTTTACGTTTCGCTGCTTGTGACGTCGGTGTACGTTGCATGATTATCACACGTCTTAACTGCAAACCAATTCCTTTTTAAATTTAAATTTTTTTGGTGTTACTGCAGGGAGGCGGCAACCCTGTTGATTTCCTATTAGTACTTGCAGAAATTTACACGGCTGTATGCCAACAGATGGCGCTGTTGATTCTTACAGAAGTAATTTATAACAACCAAAACAAACGCTTTTGACTATGCGCTAGAGTTTATTGCACTAGCAAGATCATCTCACCTCAGCGGAACGCAGAGCAGCAGGCATGGATAACTAGATATGAAACTCTCTCATTTTTTCTGAGAGCGCGCCCAGGAACTCGTTTTCGAACTTGGCAGCACTGCCAATCCCTGGGCAGATAAACCGCTGACACGCGAAGTGGCCACTAGATGTGTGGAAAATGCATCACATTGAATTCAGTGGATTTCTTCTTCCCGCATTTTTTAATATTACTATAAAACAGTATTTGTAACTAAACGCAATTTTACTGGCAACATGAACACTGAAATATAAAATAGATACGAAAAATATTGCAACTTTTGTTCGTTGTGTTTAATCAATAGTTTCTCCACAAATTTCTATATAAATGCCCATACATGTTTTCGTCACAGTAGCCACTGTTCTGGAGAATGTTATAAAAAATACACACTTTGACAGCGCTCTCACGAGAAAAAGAGTTTCATATCTAGTTATCCATGGCAGCAGGTAGATGCTGCAACAATTTGACGATTGCAGTCAAATTCGACTTTACCTTCCACTCGCACCTTTGCAGCCGGCGATCCTCAACAGATGATAGGCCCTCCAACTACATGATGCAATAATACAAGGTGTTATCGGTTGGCAACTTCTCGCTCTAATTCCGCTATATTGACTGCCTTAGCTGAAACAGTGTTACTTCTTTAACTATTCTTTGCCCATTAATATAGTTGAATGTTTTTTATTTTTTCTCAGTATAAACACTTTGTTTTCTTAAAAGGTATTTTATCTTATTTTATTTCATTTCATTTCATTTCGAATATACTATAAAAAAGCTAATTTTGTTTAGAAGAAAATATGAAATCTTACATTTTTCCCCCAAATGGGGATTCATTTCTTCCCGTTTTTCTTCTTTTTCTACTGAGCTAAGGCAGTGTCAAATCGAGCTGTCACAACTGATACCACCTTGTATTATTGCATCATGCTCCAACTGCAGCAACCAATGCAGACGAAATATGTATTTATTAACTCACTTGGCAGCAGTGATCGGACTTCTACCATATTGTGGTAGATCTGCCACTTTTTTGAGCATCTACCACATCTACCACACAAGGTCTGAAATCTACCACATATTCGCGTTTTTGAATAGTTTTATTTTTGCTCGACACTATTTTCTTAATTTTAAGAGCAAAAATTGTCCAACACTAAACACTAATAACAGGCAGAATGGGAGAATAAAATAAACTATAAAATAGTAAATTTTCTCAATATTGAATTTTTCAACAGAAAACGTAATATATGATTTATAAAAAGAATTAATAGCGAAAATTAAAAAAACGGGGATTTTTGTGAAAATTTAGGAAGTTTCAGCGTGAGCGTTCAGAGTGTGAAAATGTATCGATTTTTCTTTACGATATTTTGGAAAAATTTAATTTTTATTAAATAATGTCTAGTTTGATCATCCGCTTATGTAATTTTTTTTTCATTGCATGATTATGCAAAAGAATAAGGTATCATTTTCTTGTTAATTGTGTGAAATAGCCAGAACAACCGCACTGATGTGAAGTCGATGTTTATCGAAAGCATGCTGTGAAACATACAAATAGTAGATATCAAAATGTTATGCACAAATTTACTTTAAAAGAACTAGCGTGAAACTGACTTATTATTTGAGAATTTATCTAAATTATTCCAATTATAAAACTGTGATGTAGCTTTATTCGAATTGTAATACGCATTTAATTTCATCTTCCGATTAAAATGGATCGATCTTTGTAAATTTTAATTGGAGATTATTCAGTATTATCAAAATCACCATCTACCAACTTAATTTTTACATATTTCGTCTGTTTTCCCTTAATTTGATAAAATACTTCTTCCTAGTTACGACTTAGTTGCAGCTGCAGCCGAGACTAAATTTAAAGTTGGTACTTAGCCAGAAAAGTCGAAACTAAGGCGACTGAATGAAATGAATAGCTTTAGTTGTGACTTAGAATAGTTTCGACTTAGTTGAGTACTAAATATGACTATGAATAAATGACATTGCAGGATTTTCAAAATTCAAGGCTGTAAAGTCAGGAGCTGTTCCGACGGTGAAAAGCAATGAAGTCTCGACATCAGATGCATCGCGGCGTAGCCGGGTATTAAAGAGAAGCAACAAAAAAATGGTCACTGACTTACTCAAGAATCAACAAGGGAATATATCGCCGAATGTGTCTTATTCAACCGCAAATGTTCAAGATGAAATCCCGATTCCAGCTTTTTGTACTTCCGAGGGTATTATTAAGCAACAAGAGCAAGAAATGTAAGTCAAATATAGTTTCCATTGAAACATCCATATAAAAACTTCGCATTATTTTATACAGTGAAGGTCTAAAGTTGGAAAATGTTCGCTTGCGTGAGTCATCCGCTAACCAGCTAGATAAAGTAAAGCAACTGGAACGAAAAATGTAGTTTGCATTTAAAGTGTACATAAACTAATTAAATATTGTTTGCAGTGAGTTGCTAAAAAAAGAAAACTTTTGTTTGCGGGAGGTAGACAAACAGCGTGCCAAAGAAATGTGTGCTCTCGTAGAGCGGTCGCGGAAGATAGAATTCGAACTGAAAAATATGGAAAATAAACTGGGCACCATTTTCACCACTGCTCAAATAAAAAAATTAAAGACTGATATGAAAAGAGGTCACTGGTCTGAAGAGGATATTGGGCACTCTATTACTCTTTACTCAGCCAGCGCAAAAGGCTACAGGATGTTGAAGAAAAAGGATTTTCTTCTTCCATCTATACCGTTGGATGACAGTCCTGACCTTGAAGTGTCGGATAATTCCCTCACAGGTATGAATCCCAGCTTAATCCTATCTTATTTTAACCTTATCGACATTAATAACATTTGTAATTTTCCATAGGTATAATATTTAAGTAATGGCCTTTTGTTGCAACCAGAAAATGAGAGCGAGCAAGTTGAAGATGACGAACTGGAATCTTTGGACCACAATGGCTTGGAGAATCTCGCGGGTTACATCTGCCATAAGCTGCACACACAGATTCCCAACATCAGCGAGGAAGGGACAAGTGAGGAGGATTACACTTGGGTAAATCACGTCACCGCAGGTGGCTTATCGAAGCCAACTCCAGAAATTTATTTATTTATTTATTACAGTCATTTGACCTATATACATTATATACATATATACATACTATATACAATAAAAGTAAAGTTAAATTTAATGCTTAAAATACGTTAACCTGTTACATTTTTCCTTCTAAGCTATAAAATAGTATGTATATTTAACTAAGCATATTCTCAATGCTGTTGGAATGGACGGGATTCCAAGTAGTACCGTAAATATATCACGTACGATATGCGGTCTAAGAGTGTAATTTCCAGAGCCGCCACAACTGAGCGGTTGGAAAGGACTAGTTTCCAAGCTGCTTCTTATAAACTTCTCTACCGGCAGGTGATCTGAATGGACGAAATCCAGAGTCGCGCCATTTTATGGGACGGAAAGGACTAGTTTCCATGCCGACCTTCTTATTTCATACATTATGGGTGATCTGAATGGACTAAATCCAGAGTCATCCAGCTAGTACGGATGGAAAGGACTAGTTTCCATGCCGGACCTTTCTATCAGATATCCAATGTTCTACAGTAATCAAGTAGCAGCCTTTTGAAAGTACCAACGTTTTCGCAATTTTGTATTTGAGCTGGAAGCTCATTATAACATTTTAATCCCTTATAAAAGATATTCTTCTTATCTATTTCCGTTTTATACAGCGGCAGCCTGAAACTATTATTTCCCCTGAGTAAATACGAATGGGTTTCACTATTATATCGTAGGATATCACTCAGATAATCTGGGAGTCTACCTTGTTTTATGTTAAACACGAATTTCATAGCGTGATAGAAAATTTGCTGTTTCACGCTCAGCCAGTTTAATTCTGCGATCATTTCCTGTATGGGTGTGTCGTACCGCTTGTTCAAGATAAATCGCATAGCCCTATTTTGCATTTTTTGAAGCTTATCTATTTGTGTGTCGCTTGCTATAAAAAAGATAGTTGGACAGTATATGAAATGTGGTTCAACTATAGATCTGTAGACCAAAGTCTTATACCTCCTTCCTAAGTACTTACATGATCTTTTCATGAGACCAATTTTTTTACCAATTTTTGCTACTGTGTAGTCAATATGTTCCTCAAATTTTAACTTATCATCGATATATATACCTAGATATTTAATGATTCTCACTTTCTCAATTACTTCATCTTTAATTTTTAAACTGTAATTATCGGAGCTAACGTTAGCTGCTCTAGATATGACCATAAACTTTGTCTTGTTCACATTTAATTGCAGTCTGTTTACGCACAACCATTTATACAAACAATGAAGGTCTTCTTGCATTTTAATCATTGCATTGGGTAGATTACAGTCACTGAGGGTTAAGAGGGTATCGTCGGCGAACAATTTTACCTTACAATACTTCAATGCTGAGTTTATGTCGTTGATATAAATATTAAAGAGTATTGGAGCTAACACCGACCCTTGTGGTAGACCAATATCTACTGCTACCTTTGTGGATAGAGCTGTGCCAATCACCGTTTGTTGCTTCCTATCAGAAAGAAAACTACGGAACCATGTAAGTTCGATGTTATCTATACCAATATATTCGAGTTTTTTTAGCATTATTTCCCTGTCGATTGTCTCGAAGGCTCTCTTAAGGTCCACAAACACCGCCACGATAGTTTTCTTGGAGTTCAGGTCCTCCTTCCATTGTGATAAGATCAAGTTTAGAGCTGTTTCGCATGAGTGGTAAGCCCTAAAACCTGACTGCTCCTTAATTAATATTTTATTTGACTCAATATAGTTTAATAGTTGATTTTTTACAACCGTTTCCAGTATTTTTTCTAAGTTGGAAAGGGTGTTTATTGGCCTGAGCTCCTCCGATTNCGATAAATCGCATAGTCCTATTTTGCGTTTTTTACGCTTATCTATTTGTGTGTCGCTTGCTATAAAAAAGATAGTTGGACAGTATATGAAATGTGGTTCAACTATAGATCTGTAGACCAAAGTCTTATACCTCCTTCCTAAGTACTTACATGATCTTTTCATGAGACCAATTTTTTTACCAATTTTTGCTACTTATAGTCAATATGTTCCTCAAATTTTAACTTATCATCGATATATATACCTAGATATTTAATGATTCTCACTTTCTCAATTACTTCATTATTAATTTTTAAACTATAATTATCGGAGCTAACGTTAGCTGCTCTAGATATGACCATAAACTTTGTCTTGTTCACATTTAATTGCAGTCTGTTTACGCACAACCANGTGTATTCTACCCAATCACCAGTGGTCACTGCCCTTTGGTGTAACCTAAATTTTTCTTTATTAGTTTCAGTCAATTGTCTGTCATACCATTTATTTCGGATTTTGACCCGCTTTTGTACACGAGAAGTTAGTTTTTTCATACTNCTTCCTATCAGAAAGAAAACTACGGAACCATGTAAGTTCGATGTTATCTATACCAATATATTCGAGTTTTTTTAGCATTATTTCCCTGTCGATTGCCTCGAAGGCTCTCTTAAGGTCCACAAACACCGCCACGATAGTTTTCTTGGAGTTCAGGTCCTCCTTCCATTGTGATAAGATCAAGTTTAGAGCTGTTTCGCATGAGTGATAAGCCCTAAAACCTGACTGCTCCTTAATTAATATTTTATTTGACTCAATATAGTTTAATAGTTGATTTTTTACAACCGTTTCCAGTATTTTTTCTAAGTTGGAAAGGGTGTTTATTGGCCTGAGCTCCTCCTATTTTATGGTGTTTTTGATCTTTTTTATAGGGACAATGGTCGAAGTTTTCCATTCTGTCGGAACTATTCCCAACTCAAGGCTCTTATTTACTAATAGGGCGTAAAAGTGACCCATGTATTCAACGGAGTCTTTGATTACACCCTCGGATAATAAATTATTTCCACCAATTTTTATCTTGAACTTCTTTACTATATGGATAATATCATCTGTACTAATCTCACAAAATTTAAAGGTCCCTCGATCATTTTCCTGTTGAATCGGATCATAATTAATGTTTTCTATATTCCTATTAATATCGATCATACTATCAACAAAGAAATTGTTTAACTTGTCGGCGATTTCAGTACTATTGCTATATATTTTACCGTTGATTCGAACCTCTTTGAAATTTTCTTTGTGATCCGCATTATTGACAATATTCTTCAAATGTTTCCACATTAAACGACTGTCACCTCTATTAATTTCCACCTGGTATTCCATATATTGTATTTTTTTAATTCTAATAATTTTTTTATACGCTTTCTTTATTTCATTGTATTCTACCCAATCACCAGTGATCACTGCCCTTTGGTGTAACCTAAATTTTTCTTTATTAGTTTCAGTCAATTGTCTGTCATACCATTTATTTCGGATTTTGACCCGCTTTTGTACACGAGAAGTTAGTTTTTTCATACTCGAAATCAAACAGTTATTAATATGTTCGAGCATACCATCAGGACTGAGACTATTCAGGTCAGCGAAGGTGCATTGTCGCAAAAGATTTATAAGGTTGTCTGGGCTGTACCCATCCCACGAAGTTATTTCAGACAGTTTACTGATAGGGCTTTGTTTTTTTACATCGCATTTGAACATTATAGTTTCATGATCCGATATTTTATGTTCCTCCGCTTTTTCACATGACACTTCCTTTGCGTTCGAGTACAATAAGTCGATCAGTGTTTCGGAATATTCAGTAACCCTAGTATTAAAGTTAATTAACTGTTTCATTGCCTGATAGGCGAATATCTCATTCAGTTTCTTACTATATGTCGACATTATATTCAGGTTAATATTAAAATTGTGGCGGTTTAGTAGGTGAACACACCCAAAACCAGACGGCAGCATCATCGTCCGAAGACTGGCAACACTTATTATTTTACCATGGATTAAACCGTCTGGCAGCACCGCGAAAAAGCGATCTNGTATGTCGACATTATATTCAGGCTTATATTAAAATCTCCGATAATAATGGTATTTACCATGTTATCGCATATTTCCGACAAAATGGTCTCCATATATTCTAGAAAATCAGCATCACTTGAACTAGGTGAGTGATAGACCACCCCGATTTTCCATTTGGTTTCGAGATTTTTCAGTTGTATAACTACACACCAAATATTTTTATCGATAGATTTGTTTAGTATTATTTTAAAATTTAGTGCGTTACGCAATATTATGATTGATGGCGAACATGAGGGCATTGCAGAGAGTTTTCGATGAGATTAATGAAGACGGTGTATTCATTGCCAGCAGTTATCTGCAAACCCATACCTTAAAAGCGGATCATGTTCCATGCGATATAAAAATTAAAAAACTCTTCTTTCGCGCACGTATGGTTTTTAGAATACGAACTTTAAATAAAACAATTATTGACAACGCGTATAAGCGAAAGAGAAAATTTACCAAAACAGTAACATAACATTATTAACTCCTTGTACTATGTTATTTAAATAAAGAAGGAAAACACTGAATTTAATACATATTAATACATTTAAATATATCAAGTTTTATTTATTCAATGCACTAAAAAACGAAAATTTACCATTTTCAGAGAGCCTACATTCACTTGTCTGTACGCCAGGAAAGCTTTTAAATAGTTTAAATGGATTAAACAGCACTGAACTGAATATATATATCAAGTTTTATTTATTCAATGCACTAAATAGCGAACATTTACATGTTTTATAACTTCGAGTATAGCACAAATGAATAACAAAATTTACATGTTTTATTACATTATCTTGTACGTGGAAAACTCCTGCTTGCATGACCATTTTCAGAGAGCCTACATTCACTTGCCTGTACGCCGGAGAAGCTTGTATATAGTTTAGATGGAATAAACAACACTGAATTGAATATATATATCAAGTTTTATTTATTCAATGCATTAAATAGCGAATATTTACTTGTTTTATAACTTCGAGATTAGCACAAACGAATAACAAAATGTAAACAAACTGCTATTGGTACGGATGACGTCAGAGCCATCAGCTGTTTTTCGATAATTTTTTCTCACTCGCGAAATGTTGAAACCTGGGCTCGAATCGTAACATCCGTTCACTGATCGAAAACGATACGAAAGAAAATTACGTGATACGTCAGGCAGTATAAGCTGAATAAGACACAGAGTACGTTCACGTATGCCATAATCCGAAAAACGGGTTTTTACGTGACGAGTAGTACGATATCGTATGTGACGATTCGAGCCCTGTATATCTTTAAACCATGGCTTGGGCTTGTGTTGTGGATTGTGTTCAATTGATATAGTTTACGCGTATTTTATTTACACAGGCTGCACGCCGCACACCACAAGCCCTTTATGTGTTTAAAGCTTTATGTTCCTCTTTTTTTCGGAACATAATTTGTTTGAGTACCTTTTTTATGTATACAGCGCTCAATATCTTCACTTCTCTTCTTTCCATACCCTTTTTGTTAGAGTATAGAGCCTGTCAGACGTGGCAATATTTCCGTCTTTCGCACGCAATTCGCTGTCAAATTGAGAAAGAGAAATTTTATTTCGATGTGTGAACAGCCAGAAAGATATTTCTGTCACTTTTCGGAAACCACTTTCAGAAATAAAAGTTGCAAGGTGTGACTGCAACTGCAAGAGCGAAAATCGATTTCGGAAATATATTTCAACTTGCTCGTGCTGCACTAGCAATTTTTATTTCTTCTGCAAGTGCTGTCAAACTAAGCGAGTGTTGCCGTGTGGCACTGATCGTGAATTTGTGTAAAATGATAAAAAATATTCACTTTGTTGATTTGGGCCAAATTCTTGTAAAATTTGTTCGTTGGGTTGGAGCTACTTCGACTTCATTTCATTTGTTTTCACAATAATATATATTTGTCTCTTATTACTGCTGCGTAGGCATTGTTGGTGTTGTCTACGTCTTCCTTGAAGTTCATCACGTTATCCAGCTGTTGTTGNCACTTTGTTGATTTGGGCCAAATTCTTGTAAAATTTGTTCGTTGGGTTGGAGCTACTTCGACTTCATTTCATTTGTTTTCACAATAATATATATTTGTCTCTTATTACTGCTGCGTAGGCATTGTTGGTGTTGTCTACGTCTTCCTTGAAGTTCATCACGTTATCCAGCTGTTGTTGTATGCGAAGGCTTTCTAGCGTCATTCTCCTCTTTTCTCCTCTTTCGAAATCCAGAATCCTCGTGTTGTCAAAGTCAGCTGTGTGTTCGATTTTAGTTAAGTGTTGAGCCAGCGCTGTTGTCATCTTCTTGTTTCGCGCATTCGTTTTATGTTCATTTATTCGTACGCCTAGTGCTCTTTTCGTTGTGCGTACGTAGCATTTGTTGCAGTTTTCATTTCCATTGCCATTGCATTTAATTTCATAGACTACATTGCTTTGCTGCTCCTCTCAATCTTGCCTTTCGTTTTTGTGAATATTCTATCAAGCGTATTATGTGGCTTGTGAGCATATATCATTTTGTCATTTCTTATTATTTTTCGTAGTGTTTGATTGTTTGTTAGTCCTGTAGTGCGATTCCCATTTTTCTTAACGACCGATATTCGTTATTGATAATGAACGCCGTTTGTAGCTTGCAGTAGCGAATAGGCTATTCTCAAAAACACTCTTAACGATAGAATTCGTTAGACATGTCGATAAAGAAGTTTACGACGATTGTCGTTAATTACAAAGCCAAATATTGCAATATTGACGTTTGACACTCAATATTTAAAAGAAACTTGTTATTGTTGCGCGTATTATTGTGTCGGGATTGTTGTTTGTGAATACAATATGAAAAAAAGAAGAGCAGGAGCTACTACGGAGCAGTACCATAGGATGCTGTACTGCTTATTTGGCAATAACGGCCTCGTGCAAGGCGAATTTAATAAGGGGGTATAAGCCGTATATAAGTAAAAATTACAAATTATACGCACAATTACAGTATGAATTACAACAAACACATCATTTTGACATTATGCTTTCCACGTCTAAAAATTCAGCTTTGGCTCTAGTTTTCGACGTAAGGGTACTTGAAAGTTTCCTTAGATTTAAAGTTTTTTTTTATAAATAACTCCAACAAAGTCCGTTAAAGTCATTTTACCAAACTTTTTCACGTGACTATTTTCTAATATAACCTTCACTATAAAAAATAGTCATGTTAAGCATTTTATTGAAACAACACTAAAACTGATTTATTTACAAACAAGTTAAAATTGAAGCAAATGTTCAAGTATCTTTATCTCGAAAACTGGAGCCAATCTGACAAAATTTAGAATGCCCCAATTAAGTGAGATCAACTTTCAAAACCTTTGCCAATGTTTTCAACTTGCACAGTGTAATAAATAAAAGGAACAATAATAAAAAGCACATCTATATGTGATAAATTTTTGTTTATTAGTTATTTTTGTTTATAATAGTTTGCTTACCGATGAATGTGGCCTAATTTGTCTCAATAAAAAATGGAAACAATTTTATCGGTAGGCTTTTCAACGACAAAATATTCGTAGCTAGGTTATCGACAAATTTCGTTAGACAACTGTCAAAGCTACCGACAATATTCGCTAAAAGCGTGCTTGAGAATTGCAGTTAACGAAACTTGTCGGAATCGTTAGCTAACGATACGAATATTGTCTTTAAGAAAAATGGAAATCGCACTACTGGTATGTATTTAATGCCGATGTATTTTTTGTATGTGCTTTGGGAGAGCTCTGGTGTTTTGATTTTGTCGGCGATTCTTGTTTACTGTCCTCTCTATTACATTGTCAGTAAGGCCATTAGGGTAGCTGTTTTTGTATAGTATGTTTCTTATTTTCTTGTCGTTATCTTTCGCTAAATTCTTTGTCGCTGAGTATGTTTATTTTTCTAATGAGTCCAGTCGCAGTGTTTATTTTTTGTTTCCACGGATGATTCGAATGGAAATTTATTAATCTACCCGACGAAATAGATTTGGAATACCAGTTAAACAATATGTTGTTATTTTTCCTGTGTAATTCTACATCCAGAAATGCTATTTTGTTATTGTTTTCTTTCTCCGATGTAAATTTAATTTTGTTGTGTTGTGCATTTAGGGTTGTCAATATGTCCTCCGCGTCCTTTGTTTTGATGATAGCAAACATATCATCTACATATTTGTTTATGTATATGATATGTATGTCTTTTTGTTTCAATTCGACTATGCTGTCGTCTAATATTTTGTTCATAACGATATCTGCTATGATCGGGGATAATGGGTTACCCATAGGCATACCATAAATTTGTTGGTAAAAGGTATTGTTGTATTTAAAATAATTGTTTTCCCGTAAGCAAAAATCTAGCACCGTCTGGAATTGTTTTTTAGTCATGTTGGTGTAATTTTCCAACTTGTCCCATTTTTCCATGATCGTCCGAATAGCCAAATAAATCGGAATATTTGTAAATAACGAAATTACGTCGAACGATATTAAGATTTCATCGTCTTCTATTCTGATACTTTGGAGGTTTTTTTTTAATTGAAATGAGTTTTTAATATTGTATATCTCTGATGTTATATTTTTTTAAATATTTCCTATGAATTTAGATAATTTATAGCACGATACATTAGTAGATGAAGAAATTGGACTGAGAGGCGTATTTGGCTTGTGAATTTTTGGCAGTCCATATAAAAAATATTGTTGAATTAAATATCAAAAATGCTTGAAATATATTATATTGCTTAATATACTTAATTGTTAAATTATGGTTCACAAGGCAAATATGTTAATTATAACCTATATTTTCGCGTTTTCCTTCTCGCTTTTACAAGAGAAATAGCAAACAAACGACAACCCCACCGCCCATGGTTGCATTTTAGTATCGAGAAAGATTGCCAGAAACTCATTCGCTGTGTGAACAGCCAAAAAGCGATTTCAGAAATGTTTCCTGCAATTCGCCTTTCGGAAATAAAAACCTCTTTCGAAAGACACTTTCCAATCAAGGTGTGACTGCTCATGCAGCTGATTTCTCAATTTGACAGCCTTTCCGAAATTTATTGCATCGAAATATATTGCCACGTCTGACACGCTCTTATGAGTAGTTTACATATTTGAAGAAAATTTCACAGTGAGGCAAACTGAATTCCGATGCAGACCTTTAATTTGCATCAAAAATAAATTAGGGTTAGCTGCCTGTAATTTAACGTTATTTGAATAGTTGATCCCAATACTTTTGCTGCGCCTGATGACGGCAATTATACCGCTATTACTAAAATGCCTTTTACCGGTGCTTCTCCATCCTCTTTAGCATCATCCTCGCATTCAGTTAGTGGTGCTATGCATATTAACAATAACAATAGCGCATCAGTGAATGATTTGCCTATTACGCCTTTGCCTACTGCTGGTGTTGCTGCTAATGGTGCCAAGCACAATAATAATAAAACTCATTGCTTGCCTGTGGCCCATAATGTGTCAGTGAATGCTTCTTTGCCTATTGCTGGTGATGTGTTTTTAAATTCATGCGATCCTGTTCCTACGTCTGGTTCGCTCATATCGCGCTGCCTTCAAACGCTGTTACACAGCTTTCTACGGATGCTGCTTTGCCTATTCCACTTTTGCCTACTGCTGGTGATGCTAATGCTAATGGTGCTATGCACAATAACAATGAAACTCGTTGCTTTCCTGTAGCCCGTGATGTGTCTGTTAATGCTTCTTTGCCTATTGCTGGTGATGCTGTGTTTTTAAATCCATGCGATCCTGGTTTGCTCACATCGCCGCTGCCTTCAAACGCTGTTACACAGCATTCTACGGATATTGCTGAAAAGTATGAGTAGAAAACGGTACGCAACAAGAAATCAAATATATATAAAAATATTGTTGTGGGTAACTAATACTAACTGCGACCTCGATGTTGTAATTAAAAAGAAATGGTTACACATCTCTTCGTTCAAACCATCCGTGACTGAAGATAAAATAATTTTATATGTTGCTAATCAGTCAACCGTTGACAGTCAACACCTGGCTTGCTACAAGCTGGTGAAAAAGGGTGCTTCTGTCGATAGTTTGCGTAGCCTTAACTTCAAATTTGGTGTTTCTCCTACATTCTACAACAAAATTGCGAATCCAGCTGTCTGGCCGACTAATATAGAAAGTTCCGCTTTTTTCAAAAACTGGACAACTCGGAAGCGAACCACTAGCCCAAATCGCAGTTGCAATGATAATAATCTGAAAATCGACTACCAAAATATATCTGGCATTCGAACCAAATGTGCAATGGTTCGCATTTTAACTGCTCATTTGGAATGTGACATATACGTTTTTGTAGAATCGTGGCTTATCGACAGTTTTTTTGATTGCGGAATCTTTGATTCAGACCCTTTCGACATTTTTCGCAAAGACCGTGGTGCTGAGAAGACGGGATATTCTAGAGACGGTGGTGTTCTTATAGCGGCTCTACGGCTGTAATGCATCAACAAATTTCTATACCGAAATTATATTTTAAACTTTGAGGCTAATATTATCTCGAATCCCACATCTTTCTGGCGTTTCGTTGATTCCCGAAAATCTTTCTTATCAGTTTCAACAAATGTTTTCTACAATGGTCGCTCCGCAAATTCAGCCTCTGACTCGGCAAACCTTTTCGCTGACTTTTTTGCGCTAACTTTGTCAATGACCTGGACACGAATATAACGGACTCTAGCTCCCCTAGTGACTCTTAGCTGAATTTTGGTTCGTTAACCATTTCAACTGAGGACGTTATCAAAGAAATTGGTGATCTGTAGCCATCTTCACACAGCGATGTAGAGGGTTTCTCGTCTTTTCTGTTGAAAAACTGTCTATGTTTAGCTGAGCCTCTTACTGCTATCTTCAATCACTCTCTGGCCTCAGGCATATTTGTGGACGACTGGAAAAAAGTCTGTAACCCCTATATTTAAAAATGGGAACAAAAATGATGTCCGCAACTACAGACCGATATCAAAGCTATCTTCAGTCTCCAAATTATTTGAGATTGTTGTAAACTGTAAACTGTCTTTTGCTGTTAAAAACCTCATTTCTACTAACCAGCATGGGTTCGTCGCCAATCGCTCAACAGTCACAAACCTGGCTATTTTCAATGATGAATGCTTATCTGCTATTGAAAACAAGGCTCAGGTGGATACAATCTACACTGACTTCTCGAAAACTTTCGACAAAGTATCACATCGTTTACTCCTGCTGAAGCTGATCTCTTTTGGATTTCATTCAACAATTTTGTCATGGGTTAAATCCTACTTAACTGATAGGCGCTGCTTTGTAGTAGTCGATAATGCAACCTCATAACCGTTCATCGCGTTATTGGGTGTCCCTCAAGGTAGCATTCTCGGGCCCCTACTTTTTGAGCTTTTCATCAACGATATCAGTTCTTGTTTCAAATTTGCTAATAACCTACTATATGCTGATGACCTTAAAGTATTTGCAACTATCAAAAGTCTTTATGACTCAGCCAACCTGCAACAGAGTTCATGAATGATGCTGCAAAAATCAGTTGACGCTGAATATCAGCAAGTGCTTTCATGTATCTTACAGTAGACATATCAATACTTTGCATACATCATATTCTATCGCTGACCCTGTTTTGCAATCTGTGACCCAAATGAAAAACCTTGGTGTTATCTTTGACTCCAAACTTGCATTCAATAGTCATGTCGATTACATTCTTTCGCGCTCATACTCGATGTTAGCTTTTATCCGCAAAAACTGTCAGGCGTTTACGAACCCTTACACTGTTAAAACTCTTTTTTGTGCACTAGTCAGGTCAAGACTGGTATTTACGCCAGCACGTCTCACGGAGTGGAGCGCTCAGACGTAAAGGAATAAAAAAGGGAAGAAAAACAACTCGGTTTTAGTGTTCAGTATATAATTGATCTTAGGCCGGAGGCCTAAACATACCGGCCGCTTGCGGTGAGCAACCTCAGTAATCGATTTAGACGCCCAACTATCATGCCACATGGGAAAATACAGTTTTTATTTTATTTTTTATATATATATTTTTTATACATAAGTTAATGAGTGTCACCTTTTAACACTCAAAAAAATAAGTTAGTTGTGCCAACGCGCCCAATAGTTCTAATTACGAGTTACAAAATCTACAACACAAATTTTGGAATCTAACACAGTTTATTCTATTTACTTAATTACAATTAGAATTCTTAATCTAAACCGTAGCGTTACCGTCCCGAACTCGACTGCCTGCTTTGTGTCCGCTGCTTTCCTTTATAGCCAATGTCCAGCAGCGGCGTACCTGTTGCATAATTGTTGTCTGTGAATAAGTTCGTCCGTTAGTTCCCACACTTGCATTATGGGTTGATGCTATTTCACAAGTATGCGAAATAGTATTATGCTGACGATGCGTCTGGAGAAATGCAGTAGCATACGTATTAATCGCTGGTACTAACCTTGGCCTTGACTTTGGGTGTTAGGTTGCCGTGCGCCGTGAGAATGTAATTGTGCTGACTTAGCGGCACGTGTAGTGGGCAACAGTGGGAGCGCCGCAGCGAGTTAACTCTGGGGAGTGTTAACT
>NW_016160154.1:0-1569 GCF_001687245.7 Rhagoletis zephyria | reverse complement strand
TAAGATTGTTGAATCTCGTTTGATCCACTTTTGGCATGGACAAAACGTAAAGTAGCAAGGTACCATTCGTGTAGATTGATGGTTCGCCGTATTCGACGGCTTCGATGACGTTAGCGTATGGAAGGACTTCGATTTCGCTGATCAATTCGTTGATTTCCTCTTTGTTTAGCAGGTTGCTGTTAATCACTCCAGCCTTGGCCATTTGACAGGCTTGAACAAACTCATTGACATCATCCTTCAAGATCATTACTTTGTGCAGGATTTCTTCTGATAGTTTCATAACGTGGTTATGCCCCAGGATGCCGTTTGTGACGGTTACCATGCCGTTGACCACCTGCAAGAACTCATGAGTTTTCTTAAATATTTCATTATTTACCCTGTACTGTTGGTTGTTGTTTAGTACTAGCGAATCCTGGGATCGAAGTACCTCATCCCAATCGGACGCGTCGGGAGAACCGGCAATCCATTTCCAAGCCGATCCTATCCAATTGATTGCACGCTTATTTCTTTTGTAGTTTGGACCTTTTGGCTCATTAAGTTGGATTTGAACCTTCTCTAAGTGATAGGCAAGGACATCCGTGATACCATTGGTTTCATTCAGCCTGGTGACTTCGGCTTCCAGACGACTTGCGGTTTCTTCATAGCGGGCTAGGTTGATCACATGAATTATCTTGAAGTATCCGTTGACTATCCAGCCATACCCGTCTCGTACAGTTACCACAGGCGAGTGCAGATCGAATAGGACGTATGCTTGTGCGGGCGCACAGAGGCAGAATCTAGGAGTCAAAGCACAAATATGCTTATAACTAATACACATAGTTAGTGAAAAATTTACATTTCAAAATTAATATTCCATGAACTAAAGCTATTTATCGGATTTTATTTCAAGAACAATACTTAATTAGGAAATTCACATGTCATCTAAATGCTATCCTACGGTTTTTCGAATCTTATCCTGAAGCTGAAGATTTAAATATGTAAAATTTATGTAACATTTCAGATATTATGACTTGTATCTAATTTAATTGTAATCTCTTTCCTAAATGCTAGTACTATAACTAGTGAGTGGAGTTCGGGTCGCTTCGGGTTTGACGGGGATGTATGAGGACTCGGAGTGGTGTTAAGTGGAATTTACTGACAATTAATTTTTNTCCCGAAGCTGAAGATTTAAATATGTAAAATGTATGTAACATTTCAGATATTATGACTTGTATCTAATTTAATTGTAATCTCTTTCCTAAATGCTAGTACTATAACTAGTGAGTGGAGTTCGGGTCGCTTCGGGTTTGACGAGGATGTATGAGGACTCGGAGTGGTGTTAAGTGGAATTTACTGACAATTAATTTTTTAGTTATTATTAGTTTATTAGTTAGCATTAGTAAGTTAATAGGGTTTTGTTAGTATAGTTTAACTTGTTAGTATTAGGTTTTTTTTTTTGATTAACCGTTTTTGTTGCTAGTTAGTGAGTTATTTTTAGTTTAGTTTGTTAGTATCTTTTTTCGAGGAATGTTCCCCCTTTTTTCCTTTTTTTTCATAAGATGTTAGTTAGTTAGTGATTTAGTAATTTGT
>NW_016160153.1:68691-69414 GCF_001687245.7 Rhagoletis zephyria | reverse complement strand
ACAACAATAACTTAACCCTCAAAATACCGTTCAAAATTTAACTTTTTTTTACNATGTATAACAAGAGAATACAAAAGTAAAAGGAATGAAAACAATGTTGCCATATTGATATTATTTAACAAAAAAACTATAGAGAAGTTACAACAACAATAACTTAACCCTCAAAATACCGTTCAAAATTTAACTTTTTTTTACTTTTGGATTTTGGCTCCCATTCCACTAGAAAACACTATATTTAATACACCATTAGCACTGTTTCTGAAGGATTTCTCTTTATTTTATCTTAAGACTCGATTCTTGGGACATTGGATGCTGCACCCGAGTGGCCAGATTGGAAAAAGGAAAGCTGCATTTAAACTCTGATAACTCGTAAACTATCAGCTTTCACAAAAAAATTTATATAACAAAAATGGTTATACTGGTCGATATCTTTACGAAAGTGCAGCATTTAACCCTTTAGTGCAGAGTCTGTAATATATGAAACGCTTTCTAACCCTTTCAAGGCAGAGGCAAAATGGTTCTCAATATGTTTTCAACGTACCTTTTATTTAGTTTTATTTTTTATTTATTATACCTTTCATGAGCATGGTACGCATTCGTGTGGTTGGTTTAATGTCCAATAAAGTAAACTGAGTGCGAAACTTGGTCACAATCGCATTAATTGTTTGCTCACTTGGTCGATTATGTAGACCATAAATCGGACGTAAAGCGCGAAACACATTT
>NW_016160153.1:58558-63030 GCF_001687245.7 Rhagoletis zephyria | reverse complement strand
AAATGGTATTATAACTTTGGTCCGATGTTTGTAAGTACCAGAACAAAAAGAGATAGACCCATTAAAATGTATACTTATATGATCCGAACCGAACACTGATTTTGGTAATAAAATTCAATGATTTGCAAGCGTTGCTCGTTAGTAAGTCTATTCATGATGAAATGTCAAAGCATACTGAGCATCTTTCTCTTTGACACCATGTCTGAAATCCCACGTGATCTGTCAAATACTAATGCATGAAAATCCTAACCTCAAAAAAATCACCCGTTAATTAAATTCCAAAAATAAATTAAGTTATAAGTTTCGTCCAGATGGATATTATAATAAACGTTTTCAGCTGCTACGAAGTATTCTTACCAAGTATTAATTATTTCTATATGAATTTAAAAAAAGTGTTTTGTTTTTTTCATAATATTTCTAATTTTACTTTAACTGGAGCATATTCCTAGTAATAATAAATTCGGCTCTAAAGTGAACTTTTTTTTTAGTTTTTTCCCTCCATCCGTACAGAACACACACTTTCTGTACGAAAGGGAAATTCTTGTAAAGTTAACATTACTGTAAGTAAAATTTGCAAGAAAAGAAAATTTGACGTGTTTGTGCTTTCCAGAAATATTTCGTGATACACACAAATTAAAGTGAGAAATTTGTTAAATATATTAAAAATCGTGTTCTCTGTGCTAAGTAAAAATATAAAAATGCATTGCTCACAAAGGCATTTAAAACACCTTTTTAAACAAAAAAATAATTATATGCCGAGCAATTAGTACGGAACGATGAGACGGCAGAAATTCGCGAAAGCGGCGCCGGGAGTGTTTCTGAGACACATTGTGCATTATTTTGCGATGATGGTGCCAGTGCAGAGGTCACCAATACGGAGGGTGCCACTGCGGAAAGTGTGCCATTGCGCAAATCTTTTCGTGAAAAGATGAGAACGTGGCACATAAGGAACAGAATCCCTCACAAGAGCTTGAGAGAACTCCTAATAATTTTAAGAGAAGAAAACTTAGACGTTCCTCTAGTCCGTCCGCCCTGCTTGACTTAAAGAACGAAAAAGTTGAAATAAAACATGTTTCCCCGGGGAAATATGTTCATTACGGTCTGAAAAATCAAATACTAAAGCTTGAAAATTTGATTCTTGGCTACGATGAAATTGTATTTGATGTCAATATATGTAGATGGCTTGCCATTATTTAATAGCTCAAGAACTCAGCTTTGGCCAATTCTTTTAAAAATTGTAAATGTCCCAAATATTACAGTTTTTCCAATAGGTATTTATAAAGGAAAACAAAAACCTAATGAGGTTAATGAGTTCTTCAGCGATTTTGTTAATGAATTTCAATTATTGAAAGAAAACGGTTTAGAACTAGGAGGCAAAATATATTATTTAAAAATTAGAGCTTTAGTATGTGATGCACCAGCTAGAGCATTTGCATGCGGTATTCCGCATCACACATCAGCTCATGGAAGCAACGAAAGTTAATAATACCCTAGCGTATCCCACTGAAGTAGGTGAACTAATAAGTGATGCAGATTTCACCCTGAGAAAGTTTTTAAACCATCACCAAATAGGATTCCGTTCAGAAAAAACTCCTTTCGAAATAATTAATTTAAATATGATAACACAGCTTCCTTTAGAACCGATGCATTTAATAGACCTAGTATTTCGAAAAAGTTTTTGACTAGGATTTTAAAAAATAAACTAAATTCTGATATGAGATTAACTTAGGAAGACAAGAAAAATATTTCAGAACATTTGGTTTCACTTAAAACTCATATACCGAAGGAATTCGTTCGTCTGCCTCGAAGTCTGGATGAGGTTCCGCACTGGAAAGCCACTGAATTTAGGCAATTTTTGCTTTATACCGGGAACTTAGTCCTTAAAGAAAAGGTGCATGAAAGTATTTATTACGAATTCTTGTTGTCATCAGAAGCTTCCTGCGGCATGGCTTCGGGCCGCCCACGTTCGCCATCAGCCGGCTTAGAGCCACCGTGCTCTGCGCAGCTTTTTAACATACTCCATAAATGTGTTCCCAGAATGTGAGTTTGCTGTCAAGCTTCACACCTAGGTATTTCGTGGACCTAGAAGTCGTCACGAGTTGAGGTCCGACCATCATATTTATAATTGTTGGGATCCGTTTCCTGGTGAGGAGCACGATCTCCGTTTTGGCTGTAGCCAATTGTAGACCGTGATCACTCATCCATCCACTGACGGCGCGCATGACCTGGTTTAGCTTGAGCTGTGCTAGCTGGACGTTTCTTGCAGTTATGACGGCGGCCACGTCGTCCGTGAAGGCGACAAGGAAGGCGCTCTCCGGCATTTCCGTGCGCAACAGACTGTCATACGTGGCGTTCCAGAGGTCCGGGCCAAGTACAGACCCCTGTGCCGCTCCTCCTTCTCTTTCTCTGACCTTCTGACCTTGTGTTGTGTCGTACAAAAGCCAACGGTCTCTGAGGTAGTCCCGGATCATATCTAGCAAGTATGTTGGAACCTTGAATGACCGTTCCAAGGCCTCCAGCATATCGTCCCATCTTGCCGAGTTGAAGGCGTTCTTGACGTCCAGTGTGACTAGCAGCACTATTGGCCGCGCCTGGTGGCAGGCTTCTTCGGCCTTATGTACCGCCTCGACTACTTCGCCAATTGCTCCTATAGTTGAGTGTCCCGTCCTGAAGCCATGTTGTCGGGGTGAAAGACCTCCCTCGCTTTATATGGCTGACGTCAAGCGTATTTTGAGCAAACTCTCCATCATTTTGCTTGCTGTGTCTAGCATGCAGAGTGGCCGGAAAGATGAAGGAGAGTTTGGGTCCCCTTTGCCCTTGGGTACAAGCACCAGTCCCGCCTTCTTCCATTGGCTTGGGAAGACCAGGGCCCTAAGGCAGCTGTTGTACATGTTAAGCAGGAGATCAGGGCACGTTTTCGCTGCTAACCTGATAGCCTCCGCTGGTATGCCATCTGGGCCTGGAGCCTTGTCGGCTCTCATGCTTCGCATGGCTAGCTTCAGCTCNCCCTAAGGCAGCTGTTGTACATGTTAAGCAGAAGATCAGGGCTCGTTTCCGCTGCTAACCTGATTGCCTCCGCTGGTATGCCATCTGGGCCTGGAGCCTTGCCGGCTTTCATGCTTCGCAGGGCTAGCTTCAGCTCGTCTGTCGAAAACAGTGGTGCCTCGGCTTGCTCCTCGACGAACACTGTGTCGGCTCTTAGTGGGTGTGTGGGAAATAGCGCATCCACTATATTCTTAACTCGGGCCTCATCCATCGCTTGCGATGATGTGTGGAACTTTTTCATCACTATTTTGTATCCCTGGCCTCAGGGCTCGCGATCCACTTCGTCGCATAGCGCTTTCCAGCAGTTCCGTTTGCTCTTCTGTATCTCGGCCCCAAGTGCTTTCTTTGCGCTTTTGTAGGCTGCTGCTCTGGTCAGCGCCTCGGGTCTACCACGAGCGCGCGTTGCGAGTCTCCGCATTCTATGGCAGGCCCTTCGCAGCTCAGCAATTCGGTCATTCCACCAGTATACCTGCTTTTTACCTGACCATGCTCTCCTCTGTGGCATTGAGGCTTTGCATGCCCGGTGAATGCAGCGCATAGTTTCTTCGACCAGCTTAGTATAAGACTCCCTGTTGTGGATCTCTCCCGTTGCGGGTGAAATACCTTAGGAATCTGCTAGGAGTGACGTATCGAACTTGCGAACATCGACCCTAGACGGGTTCCATCCTGGTTTCCTGCGAGGGATACTACGTGTTTGCCCTCGCGTGATGTCAGTGACTTGGAAGGTGATGTAGTTGTGGTCGCTACCACTCAGGTCTTCCATCACTCTCCATCCGTCAGCCCTTCGAAGAAGGCTTTCTGAGACCAGGGTTATGTCAGGGATAGAGTATCCAAAACCCGCCCTTCGATATGTAGAGGTCGTTCCGGTGTTGAGGATGGTCAGGCCAATGCGGGCTGCCATTTCAAGGACCAGTCTTCCCCTGGTGTTTGTTTGGGNATGTCAGTGACTTGGAAGGTGATGTAGTTGTGGTCGCTACCACTCAGGTCTTCCATCACTCTCCACCCGTCAGCCCTTCGGAGAAGGCTTTCTGAGACCAGGGTTATGTCGGGGATAGAGTATCCAAAACCCGGCCTTCGATATGTAGGGGTCGTTCCGGTGTTGAGGATGGTCAGGCCAATGCGGGCTGCCATTTCAAGGACCAGTCTTCCCCTGGTGTTTGTTTGGGGCATACCCCATTCCACGCCTCTTGCGTTGAAATCTCCAGCAACAGTTATGTGGCCGGTTATATCGCGCAATCCGTCTTCAAGGTCTTCGAACTTTTCCCTGAAGACAAGGACTGTGTCGATTGGAGACAGGTAGCAGCTCACCAGAGTGATTTGCGCCATTTTCACCCAGACTCTGCGCGGTGGTTGGGGTTAGCAATTCATATCGCGGCCGAGCCGGATTGGTCAACATGCCAGGTTTCCTTTGTTCTATAGGGTTCACT
>NW_016160153.1:54727-58340 GCF_001687245.7 Rhagoletis zephyria | reverse complement strand
TGTCTTAGCCTCAGCAAAGGCATCCCTGAAGGCCTTGCACGCTCCCGACCCGGCCAGGTGATTGGCATTTTTCTGTCCATCTCCTGCCGAGCACAGGTAGCAGCTTGGGCTTTCTTTACACGCAGAGGCTATGTGGCCCTGCTGACCACATTTCCAGCATGAACTGCTTCTGTCTGGGCCTTTGCATGCCGACTTGTTGTGGCTATACCCCAGACAGCGGAAACACCTTTGGACATCCGCGCGCTCTCGGACGCGGCAGATAATCCAACCTACTCGCAGCTTCCCCTTTTCAATAAGAGTCCGGCCTGGCAGTTCATCGATTTCCACCACGGCCATTCTTTGTTCTCGCGAGTTTACAGCGAGGAGAGAGACGCGAAGTTGGCCATTCATCTTGTCTCCTGTATAGCGTCCGCGTATATCGTTCTCCACTTCTGGGGCCGTGGTTAGGCAGTCCATGCCCAGAACTTCTAGACGTAAACTTCTAGTGAGAATACGGGCGTCTCCAAGCTGGCCAATGGCAGTGCACACATTTTCCTTAAATGCTGAGTGGTCGCCACAGCGCTCCATTTCGATAAGCACGCCGCCTTCACGGGTTTTCCGAACAGATCGAATTACGGTCTCCGTCTTCTCAGGTTGAAGCTTACCATGTATCGTTCCCAGAACCTCTGCATAGGTTTTGCCTTCAGCTGGCTTAATAATTAGTTTGGCGAGACTCTTCTTTTTTCTCACCACTATTGCCTTATTTTTAATTATTTATTTTTTCATTTAACATTATGTGTGTTTTTCGTATTCCTCATGGATTTTTGAGCTTAACAATATGAACAATTCGGAAGTAGGTAGAGGAAAGTCATCAGAAATTCGTCGAATGAATGTGGCGAGCTCTAAAATGTTAACTGGTATGTTAGTTACTACTGTTCAATATTTGTATATTTATATTTCAATCACTATATTTAAGATACTCTTTCTAATTTATTATTTAGATCGCGATTCAAATGATGGCTGCGAAAGATGTAAAAACTTGGAAAAGTTGTTCTCCGAAAAAATCTCTAAATTAGCAGGTATATTTATTGTTATATTCATGGGTTTCACTTTCTCCTATTTTTCTCTTGTTTTTTACAGAATTAATCGAAAGGCAAAACAAGTTCGTTGTTGGTGTTCTGGCGGAGCACACTGTACTTTTGGAGCAGGTGACAAACAAAGAAAAGGGCGCTGCTTCACGATTTACTCTTAAAACAGATGAGGACATTGCAAAATTAGAGTGTGAAATAAACGACATCAACCGGGACTCTTACGTAATAGTTTATATTCAATATATTTTAAAAATGTTTGTAATGGTCACTTTAAACGACTTGATATAATTATATTACAGATTGCAGCAGTACAATATTTGCTCCAGGAGAAGCTTTTGTCTCCAATATAATATATATGGAATCGCAGGAAAAAAGTGCCTTAAGGACTTTCCCGAGGTGTTAACCGTTTTAAAAAGTAAGAGAAATTAAGATTTACACTAAATTTTCACAATAAATTATATTCCGAATTCATGTTCACAGAAGCCATTGGGAAAACCTCGGTCGATGCAGAAGCCGAAATACGGAAGTCTTTCCAAGTCGTCAAAAAACGGCACTTCCGTATGGTTTCTTTTGCAAAATCTTAAATGGATGCTCTTCGAAATCTATTATTTTTGAATAGTATTTAACTTATTTCAATTAATGCATCTTTCTCGTTATTTACTTACTTTATTTTATTCCTCAATTCTTAGAAGCAATTCAAAGCTTAATTTATTTTCATTAACAATTAACTTCAAAGTTTATTACTTTAAATTTCCTAAAATGAATTACTAATGTTTAGTTTTTTCATTTAATATGTACAATTACTTCAAATTAAATAATTCATTAATTTTGAATTACACAAGTTCATGTTTTTAAAACTAAACTAGCTTTTCATCATATTAATAAATTAATTTTCTTTAATTATTAAGTTTAAAAATTATCATTAATTTCTAAAATTTATTTTTTAAGCATTAAATCAAATAAAATCTTTATTATTACTATTATTAATATTATTATAACTATTAAATTGTAAGGAACGCATAATATAACAATACAATTTTAACTAACCTAAAATAGAATAAAAATATTATTATAAATATAAAATAATAAATTAATTTTATAAACTATTTTCCATTCATTTAATTTAGTCATTAAATTGAATATACATTCAATTAAATCAAATGAAATCTTTATTATTAATATTATTATAACTATTAAATTGTAAGGAACGCATTATAAAACAATACAATTTTAACTAAAATAATAAATTAATTTTATAAACTATTTTACAATCATTTAATTTAATCATTAAATTGAATCATATTAAATGTTAATGAACAACTAATTTTCAGTCACTTACTTGAATTATATTAAATGTTAATGAACAAATAATATTTATTAATTAATAATTAAATAATTAATCATTTTAATTTAAATATATACATACATACATCACTATAAATATAAGTTAAAATGTAAATATCAAATAACAAATTCTTTACGATTTAAAGATTAATGAATACATGATATAAATAAGAGTAATATATCTAATTTAATTAACACAAATATAAACATTAATATAAGTATACATATAAATACAACTTTAAATATAAATTCTAACATGAATATAAAATATATACAATAAAAATTTAAATTTATCATAAAGTAATAAATATGAATTAAATTAAACTATATCAAGAATAACAGGGAACAAATTTGAATAACTAATTACTTACATAAGTTTAAAAACAGGAACTTTAAAGTTTTAATAAAGTTAGATATAGTGAAATAAATGGATTAAAAGTAATGGCATAAAAATTAATTCAAAGTATTTCAGATATTTTAAGTAAGTAGTTTATACTTTTAAAATTAAATTAAAATCTTTTTAAACCTTTTTTGTTAAAAATCAGTGAATAAAAATAATTTAGTTTTATGAAATAACTTTACACATTATAGTTAAAAAATAAATTAAAAAATTTGTTGATATGAAACATACTTTATAAATTATTTATTTTTGTATGAGTTTTATGGTTTTCGGAAAAAATGTTATATTGTCTCTTGTTTTTACTTCAAAGCATCAATAACGATAAGAAGTAGTCGGGTGTAAGCAAGTCGTTGCATAGACTCACTAGTCCACTTTATAAAATGGTGTCTTGTTAATAGTCCAAAGCATGGCCTGGTGTAACCAATCTAAAGTATAATCCACTCAGACAAGAATAAGAAGTGGTCAGATGTAACCTGTACATTACATAGTCTTATAGGTCTACTTTATAAAATGGTCTAAGGTAGGCAGTGTAACTAATGGTCCCAACAGGGTAGTTTGCTAAGTGGTCCTATGTTATGCTGCGATGGACCATATGTGGTCAGGTCCAATGACATCGCAATGTTAATATTTAGCACCATTTTTCCCCATATATTTGGACCATTTTGGTTACTAGTATTGGTTACAATGTAGCGTAGTCCTGTACTAGGGTTTAATATGGTCCCACTTTTTGCAGGGTTAGTAAGATGTATGTACATCGGCGTAGCCAGAATGAAATTTAGGGGGGGGGGGGGGGGGGGGG
>NW_016160153.1:49306-54692 GCF_001687245.7 Rhagoletis zephyria | reverse complement strand
GGGGGGGGGGGGGGGGAGGGGGATCGACCCTATTAAGTTGGCATTTCATGGTACTATTTTATATATATATAAGGAAAATTTGAAAGTTGGGGGGGATGGGGAGGCTCGAGCACCCTCCTGCCCCTACCTGGCTACGCCCATGTGTATGTATGTATATGTAAGTAATGCAAGCAATTGCTTTCGTTGGAAGGAATGTAGGGATAAACACAAATGCGTTTATCTATTATATGTATCTAATAAATGGAACTTACCCTGGGATCCAGTAACTCAGTCTCATCTGAAGTCACTAAATTTGAGATTAGCAATTAGTGATCTTTTTTTGTGACTTGAGCGATTTGGGTATTCAGAATAAGATAGTCACAAAAATTTCACCAAAAATGTGTGGTGAAAGCAAACACAGACAATCAATTGATAGTGTTTATGTATGCCTTATGCCCGTGCCACTCAAAGAGTCGCAATGGCCGAGTGGTCAAAGCATTAGGCTGGCAGCCGAGAGGGTCCCGGTTCAAGTCCTCCTCGGCCGTAAAGGATTTTTTATTTTTTTTATTTAATATATTATTTTTTAATTTTTTATTAGTTTTATTTTTTTCTAACAATCTTCAGATTTTAATGTTTTAAAAACAAACAAACAAATTTTCTTAATACATTTGTATGATGTTACAGCATTTTGGTTTATTTCCTAATGAAATTCTTGTTGACCAAATTTCGTCGCTTAGTGGGGATTAGATTGACTAATGAGAAAAGTGCGCGTCTGGTGAAGACTGAGAGTAAAGAAAAGCAGAAAAAACCATCTAAATTTTGTATTTCTTTTAAATGTTTTGATTCGCCATTCTAAGAATATTAATAAGAAACCAAAAATATACACACGTTGATAGAATAAGAATATGTATGTATGTATGTATTACTCGGAAGAAAACCCAATAAAAGAAGGTCTGCATTTCTTATCCATGCACACATACGTATATATGTATCTACAGTCGAACTTCTCTATAACGAACTTCACTATAGCGAAGTTCTCTCTATAACGAATTTTTTTGAAAAACACTGCATTTTCCTGATGTATTTTACACATTTTTACCTCTCTATAACGAATTTCTCTATAACGTAGTTTTCTCTGTAACGAAGCTTATTTAACAACACAACTGGTGTTTTATGTACCAAATAAACCTCTCTATAGCGAATTTTTTTAGCAGTCGCAAAATTCCAATGAATTTATGCACACACAAATATTGCGGTAAAATACGTTACATTTTGTGTGCCTATTTCAAGGAAAAAAAAATAAATGAAAGTGAGTAAGAAAATCTTAGTTTGTAATAAGTTTTGTGCTGCAAGGTTGTTTTCAAATTAAGATGTCTAAGCGCAAAAGTTTATCTTTTGAAAAAAAGTGTCTTATAATTTCTGCAGTGTCACAAGGAAATAAAAAAAAGAAGGATATTGCTGCAGAGTTTGGAATTTCTCCAACTACTTTGTCAACAATTTTGATGAATAAAGATAAGATTCAAGAATCTAGTTCTTCTGGTATACTTCAGAAATTTAAGAAAGCTAGATCCTGTGAATATCCTGATGTTAATGAAGCCATGATTAAGTGGATCACCGTTGCAAGGCATAAGAACATTCCACTTTCCGGACCGTTAATCAGAGAAAAAGCTGTGGAGTTTGCAGAATCATTGGGACATTCCGATTTTGTAGCTAGCGCTGGTTGGCTTGATAAATTTAAACGAAGACATAACATTGTTGGAAAAGTTGTTTGTGGTGAAAGCGGATCCATTGATATCCAAACTCGGGATGATTGGATACAAAATATTTTACCTTCCCTTATTCAAGATTACGATAAGAATGACATATTTAACGCTGATGAAACAGGATTGTTTTTTAAATGTTTGCCATCCAGAACACTAGCCTTTCGAAATGAAAAATGTGTTGGTGGCAAAAAAAGCAAGGAAAGAATAACTGTCATGGTAGGTTCAAACTGGAGTGGAACAGAAAAACTTAGACTCCTTGTCATAGGAAAATCCAAAAATCCTCGTTGTTTTAAAGGATTACAATATCTAGAAGTGGATTACGAGAATAACTCAAAATCTTGGATGACTAGTGAATTATATGAGAAGTGGCTTCTAAAGTTGGACAAAAAATTTGCGGCTCAAAAAAGGAAGATTTTACTTTTTATTGACAATTGTCCAGCACATCCAAAATCAGCACAATCGAAGCTAACAAATATAAAAACTGTTTATTTTCCTCCAAATATGACATCATCCCTACAACCAATGGATCAGGGAATAATACAGAACCTGAAACATCACTATAGAAAGCGAATTCTAAAGAAAGTTCTGTGCTATTCAGAGAAAGAAGCTCCTATGTCAATTAGCTTACTTGATGCAATCAGGGATTTAAGTAAAGCCTGGAGCTCCGATGTCAAAAAGGACACAATTTCAAACTGCTTTAAAAAAGCTGGATTTGATGAAGGCATTGAACTACCAGTGGATATTGAAGATGAAAACCTTCCTTTGGCAGATTTGTGGTCCGCGTACGTCGAAGATAACAACATTGAGGATGTAACTATCGAAGATTACATTAATGTTAACAACGAAACATTCACTATGGAGTGCCCTTCCGATGAAGATATTCTGCAAAGCATTCTATCAAATCAGTATGGGCTTAATAGTAAGTACAACATATCCACTCAAGAATCATGAAGAATACCCACTAATATAGTTTTTTATTTAGATTCAGAAAATGATGACTCTGACGCTGATGAAGAAGAAAATGAATTGCCGACATTTTCTCAACTACACTCTTTTTCAACACAATAAGAACATTTATGGAATCAAGAAATAATGTCCCGGATGAAATTTTTTCCTTCCTCAATAGATGTGAAGATTTTGTCGATGAAGAGAAATTTAAAAGTTTGAGGCAAACGAGAATAACGTCGTTCTTTCATATTAAATAAGTTTTAATGTTTATATAAATTTGTATGTATCGAAATAGCATTTAATGAAATAAAAAGCTAGTGTTTACATATACATATGTAAATATGTACATACAACCAAATACATAATCAGTAGTTTCTCTATAACGAATTTTCTCTATAACGTAGAAATCGGCGATCCCCAGTGACTACGTTATAGAGAAGTTCGACTGTATATGCATGTACTTATATACATACATATGTAAGTGCATAATTATTTACTGAAAAGTAGCGCAGAATAAGCAGAAATTTTGCAGCAATAATCAAGTAATAACTAAGCGTTGGTTTTACTACGACCTTGCAAAGATGAAATATTTACTTGTGAGCCTTTTTAGCCTGAAGTATGTACATATGTATATGCAATATTGCAGCAGCTTTCTACTAGGTCTGATGATTTCACCCGGGTGGCCTTGGTACCCAGTAATTTTACGATTGTAGAAGTATTAAACTGATGGGAGATAAATAAAAAATAATAATAATAATTTCGTTTTTATAAAATACTAGCTTATACCCGCGGGTTTCACCCCACAAATATGAAAAATAATTTAATTATGTTATATTTTATTTCTGTGCCCATTTTGTTATAGCTCGTTATTTTTTAAGCGAGTTAAGGTATTTAGGCCGTTTAAAACTATGAAATTATAAAATCTCGTCTGCGCGCTAGGCACTCGAAAGATACCAATCCCTCTAAGTTTACCTTAAAATGGTTCCAGGGATCCGATGCGTGAACGTGTAACCTTCTTGGAGGCGCCACGGCGGGTTTTAATATTTGCTACTCAAATTTAGTAACCTAATAATAATATAATATATATAATAATAATAATAGATTGGCGCTTACACATATGTTAGTGTTTGGCCGAGCTTCTCCTCCGACTTGTGGCGTGCGCCTTGATGTTGTCACACAAAGCGGAGGGACCTACAGTTTTACTCCGACTCAGAACGGCGATTGTATTTTAATGAGAAGCTGATTTTCATGGCAGAAATACACTCGGAGGTTTGCCATTGCCTGCCGAAGGACGACCGCTGTTAAGAAAAAAACATTTTTCTATATTTTTTTGGGATGTTGCTTTGACCAGGTGCTGATGAGTGAAAGCGCGCACTGCTTACTACTACACCATAGCGGCCGACAAATTAGGTAACCTGGCCTTGATAAAATACCACTCCTCATTACTGTAGCAAATGCCTCAATAGGTATGTATGCATCATGACAGCTTTACATTATAAGGCCGTACTCGGCTCTCCCTTTTCCATTAAATGACATTTTTTCGACACTTATAAAATAAATCTCCATAATAAATTTAAAATACTTCCAGAGATTTTCTATCCTTCCAGAGATATGTATTATGAAATTTTTAGTATGTATGGGAGGCGATATGCCTCCTTTTTTATTAACTCACATTTTTTCCATGAGCAATTGATACATTTTGTATACACAACTCCATACCAAGTTACAGTATTCTTCCACAAACACTTCCAGGGATATGAGGCGAGAAAAAGTCAATTTGTACAGAAAGTTCCACGCCCCTTTTTCTTATAACCCTAATCTTCTTCCATGAATTTAGAATTGATTTACATACCCCAGTACCAAGTCCCAGTACTCTACCATGAACACCTCTAGAGATATGCAGTATAAAACAGTAAATTTGTACGGGAGGTACGATGCGCCCTTTTCGAATAACGCAAATTTTTCTCCATGAGTGTGGAATTAATTTTGTATACACATCTCGTTGCCAAGTTCCAGTCCTNTCCGAGCATTAAAATGCACGATTTTGCTTCAAGGAATAAGTACTAACAATAGAATTGCGTCTTAAACCAAGAATGACTTTATTTCGGCTCATCGCCGTCTTTTATATGCTTACAATCTAAATTAACCTAAATTCTTATTTCTATGAGCAACCAATCAAATCATTGGTTACTTCCATTTCCCCTACTTCTAATGTGTCATGCAAAACTGTTTTGCATGTTACCTTTGGCGAGTGCTCTGATCGCTTGCAACATGGTCAATATTGCTGACGTAACAAGAACGGTGTCTCAAGTGTTTCACGTGTGTCATAATAATTACTAGCTGTTACCAGATCAAAAGTTGCCATTGTTTCTGATTTGTTTGTGTTTCGCTCAATCGCTTCTTCTTTTAAGACTAAATATGATTCTATTTTAGTCTTTAGTTCATGGAATTTTTCACGAAGCTGTGGCAAGTTTTCAGTGCTTGCGTGTTGCTCTATAGTTTTCCAACTATTCGCTATTGATGCTTGCGTTGCATCTATGTATTGTTGGGTATATGTTCTATTAGGACTTTTTTTTAGTTTATTTAGTAAATCTTCCAACACTGTGAATTCCATTTATTCTCTTTTATTGTGCTTTGTTTTACATTTTAAACTGTGTTAACATTTCTATATGCTTGCTTTTTTATGTATTTTTTAT
>NW_016160153.1:37953-48848 GCF_001687245.7 Rhagoletis zephyria | reverse complement strand
CCAATAAATTGTGTTACCGGTTTACATACCGATCACATAGCAGTGAAAATCACTTAGATTGGTGCCATATAAAGTATATCTTCCATACCTCTGATTGTTTAGATGCGATTTTTTATATAAGTATGTAACTCCTCTATCGATGTATGCAGATGTATTCAAAATCAGTAAACTGTCAAACTAAAATTTGCAGATGTTCATGAAAGGTATGAAGCCTTCGGCATAGCCGAAGACAGCGCTGCTCTTACTTGTTTTGTTCTAATGTTATTACTAAGACGTCTAATAAATGCATGGCTTTTAGTTCTAGAAGAATCAACGCCAGTAAAGACCAGTATTTTTTGTATAATTTCTGCATTTTAATTTCTCAACTTAGTTTGCACCAGAGCAACTGTCAAAAATTTCCAACAGTAAAAAGTTACGAATTGGCACAGCAGAAATGTAAAATTTGCTCACTATAATAAGAAGTTTTATCACCATGGAACTTTTCTACTAATTGACATGAAATTACTATCTCAACGCTCGCAGCAGTGCCACGAGGGCCTTGCCAACTGATAAAAAAGAGAAAATTTGGAACGATCAAACAAAAATATTTAGATTTGTAGTTGTGAATACGAACGCCATAATTTTTACCTAGCTCGTGGGACTGCGCTAAATTATGGCAGCTTGTAAATATGTATACACATAAGGTTGTATACAAATGAATACATTGCTTGTATTACCATCAATACGCCATCTATAAATTTGAACAACACACAAAAATAGAGCTTTCCACGAGCGTTTGTTTGGTTTTTCAACACTATATCACAGCGCACGGCAATGCGCGCGAGTGACGAAAGCAGCCACAGTAGCATGCTGAAATGACTCGCTTATATCGTCGATCCCTACGAAGAGTAGCACATTTCACTATACGCGTGGAAGACTAGCACATTTCACTATTAGCGTGGAAGACTAGCACATTTCATTATTCGCGTCGAAAAGAAGCACATTTCAGATTTTTGCGTGGAATAGTAGCACATTTCATTATTTGCGTGGAAGACTAGCACATTTCAGATTTTTGCGTGGAAGAGTAGCACATTTCAGATTTTTGCGTGGAAGACTAGCACATTTCAGATTTTTGCGTGAAAAAGTAGCACATTTCACTATTTGCGTGGAAGAGTAGCACATTTCAGATTTTCGCGTGGAATAGTAGCACATTTCACTATTTGCGTGGAAGAGTAGCACATTTAGGGTTTAAACTATATCATAAAAACATAATTTATATTGGAAATTCAAGTGGTTATTTTGTGTTTCTATAATTCTATTATAAAATTCTTGAAATTCAGACGGTATATAGCGTTTAGTGATCATTTGCTGGAGATCATCCACTTTTCTTTTTTTTTTAAGGCATATTTCCCCTTCAAGCTTTATGCAATTCATATTGTTTTATGGTTAACCATTTAAATTTTGTTTTCAGTATGTTCAATTTAAATTAAAATAAAGTTCATTTAAAAAAAAACCAAGTAAACCCACGCTTAAAATTTTGTAGAAATCTAAACAAAAAATCAACTAATTTTCATTCAAATTTCAAATCTATTTACTCACAAGTGTTGCAATTTTTTTGAGTATGAAGCTTTATAGCCGATTCAATTTTAGTGTGATAATGTGCAAGTTTCAAGAGCCTTAAAACCTTTGATTCCTTTCGTCGCATTTGCTACCATATAACGAATAAACACAATTTATTTTTATATGGAAGAAAACCGCAACAACCGAAATTTTTAGCCACTTAAAACTTGCACATTATTGCAATAAAATTGAAAGGGCTTTAAATCTATATACTCAAAAAATTCTGAGAAAACAATTTTGACCTTTGGATGAACATTTTTAGATTTTTTTAGTTTTCTACAAAATTTTAAATTTGGACAAAAATCAAAAAAACAACAACTACAGNGAAAGTGGCGGTGGGGTTGCTCAAAGGAGTCCACCCCGGGAAACTCCTGGCACCAGTGGACGCCAACCTGGCATGCAGATTGCAGCCCGGGATAAGGCTGAATCTGGGGCGCAGGCCCCGGGCGGTCCTCCCGCGACACCCACGGCCTTCACGAGGCCTGACCAGAGGCCAGAACCAGCTGCAGCGGGCTATCGGCAGAGGAAGCTGGCTGCTCGAATCCTGCAAAGGTTCACCGCAACGCCTGACCTGTGTAGCAAGGCGAAGGCAGAGCATGTGAAGGAGATCCTCACAGAAATCGACTGGGCAAAGGCGGGCGATAACCGCAAGCCAGAGGAGAGACAGCCGCAGGCGCCCTCCAGTAAGCGCAATAGATCGGGGGAAAATACGCCCAACAATGCAAAGGGGGTCAAAGCAGGGGCCTTCTTTTGCTGAAGTAGCCAAGGAGCAGATCCTGCTTGGCGTCATTGACGAAAGCGATGAAGAAAAGATGAAGCCTAGCCCTGAGGCAGCAATGGAAGTGGGTTAAGGCCGCGATGGCCGACGTTGCTATCACCATCACGTTGGAGAATCCGGGACCTCCACCAACCTGCAAGGGAGCGGGGTGGTTCCAAAATAACATCCGGGTTATAGCATGCGAGGATGCTAGATCAGAGGATATATATAAGAAGACAGTCGCAGGCATTGGAGAAGTCTACCTTGGTGCGAAGGTCAGGGCGGTCAACTTCAAGGACCTACCGGTGCGACCGAGAGGGAGAGCATGGTTGCCTTGCAAGATAGCGGAACCCGAAAGGATCCTGCATACCATACGGCTCTAAAACCCGGTAAAGCGACGATGCAGGTTGTCCTGCTTCTTAATAAGGACTCCATAGAGTTGCTGGAGCAAAAGAGCGGGGTGATACGGTATAGCTGTGACATGGCCAAAATTAAGGTCTACAGCAACGACGTAAACGCAGCGAAGAACCTGATCGCGGAGGTAGAGCTGGAGGAGGCCAGCAGCGACGTGCAGATGGAGGAAGAATCCGAGCAGGTTGATCCGAAGGACGACCTGACCGGGGGTTATGCCTCACCGACGTTTTCGCTGAAGGTCGGATGCATGCTTCGGCTTTATACGGAGGAGGAGTTGATCGAGATGTCGGAAGACGCGGTCAACTCCACCCTAATAGGCGACGTGGCGATAACGGCCAAAATGGTGAAGGTATTGCAGATTAACCTTCACCACTGTAAAGCAGCTTCAGCTGCACTGCTGCTCCATCTAACAGCTAAAGGGGCAGCCGACATCGTCCTAATGCAAGAACCTTGGGTGGTGGGACAAAACATTTGCGTGCTGAAAGCGTCGGGCTACAGACTGGTAAGTGGAGCCTCAACGGGGAAACCAAGGACGTGCATATTGATAAGTATCACACTAAAGTGTCTCTCTCTTCCACAATTTAGCGACGAGGACACAACATCGGTCAGTTTAAGTGTAAACGGACAACCAATTAAGATGGCATCCATGTACCTAGCGCACGACAAGGAGGTGCCAACTCTCTGCATAAAGGACCTAGTGGTCAGCACGAGGGAGGCGCTGATAACGAACGGGGTGAGTAACTTTTTAATTTCATACTTAGCTCTAATAATGCTCTAATGTTATTGCAAATAGGGGGAATGATCCCACTTTTATTAAAAAATCCCGAAGGGAAGTTCTGGACGTTACCCTTATCTGTGAGAAAGCGGAATGTCTGGTCGGGAAGTGGAAGGTGCTCGAAGAGCACTCCTTTTCCGACCACCGATATATCCAATTCGAGGTAGTAGGGGGAATGCCCAAGGCTCCTCTAACTAGAAACTTGCGAAATGCCAACTGGCATAGGTATCGGGAAGAGCTGGATAGGCTTTTGCCAGAAGATAGAGAGCCGACTACTCACCCTTCAACCAGGCCACTGCATCTGGTAGTGAGGGACATTGGGAGACCTACAAGACAGCGTTACGGGAGTACAAGAAGCTCCTAAGAAGGTCGAAAAGAACTTCATGGAAAGACTTCTGCAACGGGGTGGAGCCTATCTCAGAGGCAGGCAGGCTCAGAAAGATACTATCAGGTGCTGCCCAGAAAGCCCCAGGATGCTTGCAAAGACCTGACGGCTCCTGGACTGAGACCGAGGAGGAATCACTGGATCTTCTTCTTTGCACACACTTCCCGGGTGCCACGGACAGCATGCCGGTAGAGCCACATCTAACTGGAGATCTTTCGGTCACTGGAGACTTCCTCACTAGGGAAAAGCTCATCTGGTCTATTGGGACTTTTAAGCCAAATAAATCACCAGGTCCGGAAGGCATTGCCCCCATACAGCTGCAGCAAACACTTCAGCTAAACTCAGCGTGGCTACACGCTATAATTAAGGGTGTATTAGCTCTTAATCATATCCCTAGAAAGTGGAGGGAGTCAAGAGTGGTGTTCATCCCCAAGGCAGGGAAGGTGTCCCACAACAACCCAAAGGATTTCAGGCCCATCATCTTGTCGTAATTTCAATTGAAGGTTATGGAGAGATTGATGGAGGTCCGTATCAGAGAGTCGGTTGGTGACGGACTCTCTACCACACAACATGCTTATACGAAAGGTAGATCTACAGAAACGGCGCTACATGAAATAGTGTCGCATATACAAAGATCACTAGACATCAAAGAATATACGCTAGCAGCCTTCCTGGATATAGAGGGCGCCTTTAACAACATCATTCTGGGTGCGATAACGGCAGCACTGACGGGCCTGGGCATCGACTCGCGCTTAGTTGCGCTCGTAAACCAAATGCTGAGATGCAGGGTGGTTCGGGCGGAGCTGGCGGGGGTATCGTTGACCAGGATCGTAGAGAGGAGCACCCCGCAAGGGGGAGTCCTATTCTCTCTATCATGGGTCGCCGCGGTAAACTCACTGCTGTGTGGCATGGAGGGGGGAGGCTGTAAGGTTATTGCGTATGCGGATGATCTTGCACTAACAGTAAGTGGGAAATTTCCACAGACATGTGACATTATGCAGGTAAAACTGAAGGAAGTCGAGAGTTGGACAAAAAATAACGGGTTAGGGGTAAACCCAAACAAAACAGAACTTGTACTATTCACGAGAAGGTACAAAATCCCCCCATTGATAACACCAAGGCTGGCACAGACCACACTAAAATTAAGCGATCCTGCTAAATACCTGGGGATAGTCCTAGATAGAAAATTAAGCTGGACTCAAAACACCGAAGAGCGGGTGCGGAAGGCGGCGGTTGCCCTATACAGCTGCAGGAGAGCTTTCGGCCAAAAATGGAGTTTAACCCCGAAGCTAGTGCACTGGATATACACCGCCGTGGTGAGGCCCATACTTCGGTACGGGGTAGTGGTATGGTGGTCGGTGCTGGAGAAGAAAGTAAACAGTAATAAGTTACAAAAAGTGGAGAAAACGGCCCTGATCTGCATTAGTGGTGCTCTCCGCAAAACACCTACTATGGCATTGAATACGATCCTTAACATCATACCTGTAGATATTATAGGACGACAATACGCTGCGTTTGCAGCCCTAAGACTACAGGGGCTTAGAAGCTGGAAATCGGCTCGTTGTGGTCACACTACAATTCTGAGAAACGGACAACCACCGAGTAAAACGGACTGTTGTGTACCAAGGCTCACCTTCACTAAAAGTTATAGCGTAACGCTACCTAGCAGAGAATCATGGCTCGAAGGAGTTCCGGGGTCTAGAGATGCCATAAGATTCTACACGGACGGCTCCAAACTAGAAAATACGAAGCCAACGAAGCTTACATGGCCAAAATGAGATGTACGGAGATCGAGAGAAATTCTTACTCTCAATAAAGGCGATATGTCACTGGCCATTGGTCTGCTCACAGGACATATCCTGATAGGAAGGCACGCAGAACGCCTCGGGGCTAGTCACAACGACTACTGCAGGAGCTGCCACGACGAAGAAGAGCCTGACTCAATAAGGCACTTACTCTGCGATTGCCCACCACTAGGCAGGAAAAGACAGAAATTTGTAGGTATAGGTCTTCTAGACGATCTAAGCGCAACTGCTAAGTTGGGAATACGGCAGTTGCTACGGTTCGCAGACTCCACGAACTGGATTAAGGAGTAGGGGTTTTCGGATCCATGTGGTATCACAATATGGGCCCTGATCGGGCCTAAGTGTGCTGGCGCCCTCTGGGCCTAGTAGCCACTTCAACCTAACCTAACCTAACCTTCTTAAAAATAAATAAATAAACATAAGTGGAAAACAATATCACTTTGAAATGAGGTACTCTTGATATGACTGCAAGTACATTAGGGTGGTCCAAAAACAGTAAAGTCGGAATTGTAATGCTCTCGCCCCCTACGATTGTTCTATATAGAACAAAAGTGTACCCCTATTTTTTTATTTTAAAATCAAAAAATATTTAGAGGTCGCTCAAAGCGCTCAAAGTTTGCCATGTATTTTTGTATGCGGAAAAAACAACGTTTCGTAGAAATGGTATAGAATTTTTGAAAATCAATATTTTTTGATAGGAAAACTCTGGTCCTCTTCAGGAGACTTACAATTATTATTTATTTAACCATTTTTATACCTTTCATGAGCATGAAATGGTATTATAACTTTTGTCCGATGTTTGTATGTACCAGAACAAAAAGAGATAGACCCATGAAAATGTATACTTATATGATCAGAACGTCAAGCTGAGTTGATTTAGCCATGTCCGTCTGTCCGTCTGTCCGTCTGTCTGTCTGTTTGTATGCAATCTAGTCTCTCAGTTTTCGAGATATCAGGATGAAATGTGGTAGGTGGGTGTATTTTTATAATGTATTAATCATTTGTCGGAACCGGAAGAATCGGACCACTATAACATATAGCTCCCATACAACTGATTGTTCAGATATGAGATTTTTCGTTATAACTCCTCTATTTATGTAGCTAGGACCATGAAATTTCGCGCTGTTTTCACTCATTATCAACAGAAGACTTACAGTGAAAATAACAAAGATCGGGTCACTATAACCTGCAGCCCCCATACAACTGATTGTTCAGATATGAGGTCTTTTATCATAACTCCTCCATTTATGCAGCTAGGAACATGAAATTTCGCACCATTTTCACTCATTATTAACAGAATACTTACAGTGAAAATAACAAGGATCGGATGACTACAACATATATCTTCCATACATCTGATTGTTCAGATATGGGATTTTACTGTAAAACTTCTTTATTTGAACAGCTAAAGCCGATAAATTTCGTAAGATATTTTATAAATAATAAAGAGCGCTGCTCTTACTTGTTTAATACTAACGATTTTTCATTTGTCCCCCCATTCCATTTTTCGGGGTTTTTGTGGGTTTTTGGCGGACCTACAAATTATTGTTGCAATGAAATAATGGTTAAATAAACAATTGGGTATTTTTATTGGGAATCCTGCAGATGAAAAGAGTTTTCCGATAGAAAAATATCAGTTGTTTTGAATTCTATACCATTTCTACCAAACGTTTTTTCCCCCATGTAAAATACATGGAAAACTATAAATATTTTTTGATTTCAAAATAAAAAAATAGGGGTATATTTTTTTTGGTATAGAACAATCCTAGGGGGTGCGAGCATACAAGATCCGACTTTACTTTTTCACATGCATTTTTGGACCACCCTCATGATCATATATGTTTCTCGTATTTATTAATAGATTCCCTGAGGAAGGCGCGAATATGCGTCAAAACAATTAGGGGGAAAATAAACGTTTATTCTATTTGTAATAAAATACCGAAAAGCTCCATACACAACATTAAACTCTCAACTTAATAGGGGAGAAATATGTAATTATAACATACATGTATGTTTGGTTTTTGTACGGCTGCTAGTACCACTTTATATGAATTCGTTACTCTTCTACGCGAGAATCTGAAATGTGTTACTCTTCCACGCAAAAATCTGAAATGTGCTAGTCTTCCACGCAAAAATCTGAAATGTGCTACTCTTCCACGCAAAATTCTGAAATGTGCTACTCTTCCACGCGAATAGTGAAATGTGCTAGTCTTCCACGCGAAAATCTGAAATGTGCTACTTTTCGACGCGAATAATGAAATGTGCTAGTCTTCGACGCGAATAGTGAAACGTGCTAGTCTTCCATGGTAATTTGAGATGTGCTGCTCTTCGTTGGGAGCGACGATATATACACGAGATTTGGAAGTTTTTATCCAGACGTCCAATCGACATGTTTGAGATATCATTGGAAAGGTCTTGCAGAGTGTCTCCAGAAAATGTATTCAAGGTTCATAAACGATTAACCGGATTCTTAAAAATTTGGCTAAAGTGTTGCGAAACCAAAAACGTTTTTTGGCTTTTGCCGGTTTAGGGTGACACGTGGGTGCACCCAACATATTTAGTAATATTCTACAGGTCAATACCTTTCAAACGGTACCTTATACATAAAGTTCCGGCTACTAGTTGGAAAGTTATAGAGGTAAATGTCTTTTGGTTCGTGTCTCCACTACGAGATGCTTTGGTATGTATGTGGCGTCTGTACATATGCGTATGCCTTTGTGGGCGTGGCTGCTGCCTGAAATTCCAAAAAAAGGCAATTTTAAACTACCACTGAGGCCACACTGCTCAGTCCATGTCATTGATGTGGATATTAATAGAAGCGTCTTCAAACAAGCTATCTTACGTTATTTTTTGTGTTTATAAAATATACATAAATATGTCATAACGTTATCGCCTGAAAAGTAAAAATCGGGCTGCTGAAAATATACATTTCGGGAATTTTCTCAAAAACTGGTCAGTCGATTTTATTGTAGGTTTCTACAAGTCTAGCCCAAAACCTTAGCTTTGATTTGGTATATAGCCTATATCTGGGAAAACTCTTGTTGTGGAGATATTGCGATTCAAATTGAAAAAATGTCGTTCCATAAAGGGTCAAATGGTTAAAAATTAACAAATCCGTCTAATTTGGTTACTTTAAGATATAAAAATAACATACCCAGTTCCCCGAAAAAAACTGCCCATTCCCCGATTGCCACTTAAATCGAAATTCCCTGCAAATCGGGTAATTTCCCGCGAGTTGACAAGTTGAAGGATGCAGCTGTGCTAATCACTTCGTACATGTCTTGGAAGCCACAATTTATGTGTGTTTTAGAGTTTTTTTCAGTCACATGTCGAAATTGTAACATTTTACCCCATTTTAACCTGGGAAGACGCGTACAATATTACCTACAGTTGTACATAAATATGTATGTATGAATGCATTTAGTTCACCCAATGTGCCGCTACTACTTACATACATGTGTATAAATTGCCACTGAGCAAAACTACTTGAGAAAAAAGCATTAGTTTAATAGCACGAGTGCAACACCGTACAAGTGATAGAAGTAAAACTTCTTAAAAAAAGCACATGTGTGCGGCCCACACCCGGTAGAAATCTTAACAAAAATAAACTACGAGACTATCAGACGAAGACAGTTGTTTATTGTATGCAAAGTTGGTACCAAGATGATAAGTTTTTATCATATCTCATATTTTTTTTTATTTGTACGAATGCAAAGGATATGATCATTCTTTTTCGCTTTATTCCGTGTTCGAAAGATTGTGTGTTTTAATGANTAAATCGAAATTCCCTGCAAATCGGGTAATTTCCCGCGAGTTGACAAGTTGAAGGATGCAGCTGTGCTAATCACTTCGTACATGTCTTGGAAGCCACAATTTATGTGTGTTTTAGAGTTTTTTTCAGTCACATGTCGAAATTGTAACATTTTACCCCATTTTAACCTGGGAAGACGCGTACAATATTACCTACAGTTGTACATAAATATGTATGTATGAATGCATTTAGTTCACCCAATGTGCCGCTACTACTTACATACATGTGTATAAATTGCCACTGAGCAAAACTACTTGAGAAAAAAGCATTAGTTTAATAGCACGAGTGCAACACCGTACAAGTGATAGAAGTAAAACTTCTTAAAAAAAGCACATGTGTGCGGCCCACACCCGGTAGAAATCTTAACAAAAATAAACTACGAGACTATCAGACGAAGACAGTTGTTTATTGTATGCAAAGTTGGTACCAAGATGATAAGTTTTTATCATATCTCATATTTTTTTTTATTTGTACGAATGCAAAGGATATGATCATTCTTTTTCGCTTTATTCCGTGTTCGAAAGATTGTGTGTTTTAATGAACACATCGATTTGAATACATAATTTAGATTAAGATAATATTTTTAGCAATTTATTTGAGAAAAAAAAATAATTTATGTTATTGTTATGAATTTTCGTCGATTTTAAATTTGTTACCCCAAAATAATTGATATCAGATAAAACACCTCTTTGAGGTAAAATTTTCGAGTGATGAAAGCTGAACCAGAAACACAAAATTTATGATATCAATTTCGTGACGAAAATTATACGCATTTTTTAAATGCCTTTGAAACGTACGGAAAATCTTTTTTTATTTATTCGGAACATTGCAAAATTCCGTTTACTGCTAGAAACACAAAAAAAAAAACAGAACTGTCCTAGAAGCTTTACAGTATAGGTGGTGGCAATTTCGAAATGGGTGCGGATCATTGTTCTACAGAAATGCAATATACATCTACTTATTTCAGACGAAATACCTTAAAAGTTTGAACGCATAATAATATGGGAAAATCACATCCATTGGGCCAATCGCAACGCAGAAGCGTTGGATATACTCAATGGTGCAACAGCTCGATTTAATCTGACCTTCACGGCCCCTTTTGACACTTGGCTATTTTTAGTAATAACTTGACTTCAGCACCACTTGGCAGCACGTTTGTGCAATAGTATTGCATACATATTTGGCCAAATCGGATCAGAAATAAGATTTTTAGTAATAACTCAACTACAGCGCCAACTGTCGCATTAAATTGTGAAACTAACCCATCCAGAGACACACTCAAACACACACAAAAAGTTTCGTTAAAATCCGTACAACCATTTAGGAGTATTTCACTCACAAACACACCT